>NW_016107625.1:1580823-1597580 GCF_001604975.1 Cebus imitator | reverse complement strand
TTTTTTTGAGACTGAGTCTCACTCTGTTGCCCAGGCTGGAGTGCAGTGGAACCATCGCGGCTCACTGCAACCTCTGCCTTCCAGGTTCAAGCAATTTTCTTGCCTCAGCCTCCCAAGTAGCTGGGACTACAGGAGTGCACCACCATGCCTGGCTAATTTTTTTATTTTTAGCAGAGACCAGGTTTCACCACGTCGACCAGGCTGGTCCCAAACTCCTGACCTCAGGTGATCCACCCACCTTGGCCTCTCAAAATGCTGGGATTACAGGCGTGAGCCACTGAGCCTGGCAGAGCATTCTTGACCATATGTTTTCACCGCACAAGTCTGTCTCTTTCCAAATGCTCTGTTCTATTTCTGTGTCATGCTTCTTCAGTATTACCAAATAGTCCTGACCTAATAACAAGGATGATCTCCCTACCACAATTTACAGACACACAGTGTACTGTGATAATTATACTTAACTGCAAACATTTTGGGTGCTGTCATAGTTTCCATGAAATTTTACTCTAAATTATCAAAGGTATAATAAATGTTCACAAAATTTCGACACTAAGGGAAATTTTCAGCCAATTCTAAAAGTGTATAAAATAGTCTCTTTTTCCCAATGTGAAAGTGTATAGATTATTTAGATGTATGTGCTCTACACATCAGGCACCCTCTCTCTCTCTCTCTCTCTCTCTCTCTCTCTCTCTCTCTCTCTGTGTGTGTGTGTGTGTGTGTGTGTGTGTGTGTGTGTATACACACATAGAAGGAGAGTGACTACTTCTACCTTAATAAACATTTAATCTGGCATACCTAAACAACAGATTTGGCTGGTGAAAGTTATTATGACTCTTACAACTCTCACTGAAAATTGTTCAAGAAATTGATGTTTTAGGCTCATATATTGCTAGAGTATGTATAACAAACGGAGTTAGTCTTTGCCATCAAACATATTTTGGGTTCTATCTTACTTAATAAGTGTGTGCACACTGTTTAGTTTGGGTCATCATGTTCCTGATCTCTGTTTTTTATAAAGAAAAGCCATTAATGCTCAGCCAGAAAGCTTTGTTAGCCACAGAAAAAGATGGTAGACCACTGGAATTTCACTCTAATAAGATGAAATAGAATTTGTACTATTCAGCTTCTAAAGAGCTGAGTTATCAAGGAATTTGAAACACCCCATACACCTTAAGAACCACGTGTTTTACTTGGAAATAATGCTACTAAGAAGAGAAAGGGAGATACTTTGGGAGGCAGAGATGGGAGGATTGCTTGAGCCCAGGAGTTTGAGACCAGCCTGGGTAAAGCGGTGAAACCAGGTTATATATATGAAAACCTGGTTTATATATTTATATAATGTATAAATTTATATATATATTTATATAATTATATATATTATATATATAATTATATATGAAAATGAAAAAATATATAATTTTCATATATATGTAAATTATATATAAATTTCATATATAAAAATTATATATATTATATATAAATTTCATATATAAAAATTATATATATTATATATAAATTTCATATATAAAAATTATATATATTATATATAAATTTCATATATATAATTATATATATATATATATATATGAAAACCTGGTTTTACCACTTTACCCAGGCTGGTCTCAAACTCCTGGGCTCAAGCAATCCTCCATCTCTGCCTCCCAAAGTATCTCCCTTTCTCTTCTTAGTAGCATTATTTCCAAGTAAAACACGTGGTTCTTAAGGTGTACGGGGTGTTTCAAATTCCTTGATAACTCAGCTCTTTAGAAGCTGAATAGTATAAATTCTATTTCATCTTATTAGAGTGAAATTATTATATATTTCACTCTCTCTCTCTCTCTCTCTCTCTCCATATATATATATATGGGAATGGGAATTTATATATATATATATATATATATATATATATATATATATATATATATATGTAAATTTCAAGCCACGGGAAGTGGCTCATGCCTGTAATCCCAGCACTTTGGGAGGCTGAGGCAGGCAGATCATGAGGTCAGGAGAGTGAGACCATCCTGGCTAACATGGTGAAACGCTGTTTCTATTACAGACACAAAAAACTAGCTAGGTGTGGTGGTGGGCACCTGTAGTCCCAGCTACTCAGAGGGCTGAGGCAGGAGAATTGCCTGAATCTGGGAGGTAGGGGTTGCAGTGAGCCCAGATCGTGCCACTGCACTCTAGTCTGGGTGGCAGAGGGAGACTGTCTTAAAAAAAAAATTGGCCGGGCATGGTGGTGTGTGCCTATAGTTCCAGCAACTTGGGAGGCTGAGGTGGGGGGATTGCTTGAGCCTGGGAGGTTGAGGCTGCAATGAGCTGAGATCACACCATTGCAATCAAGCCTGGGTGATGGAGTGAGACCCTGTCTCACACAGAAAATAATAAATAAAAGGAGGGAGAGACATTACTGGCACAAAATACCACTTAGAAAGGGATAATTTTAGAGTGTGGTTGATTTAAAACATTAACTTATCTAATTACCTCATTAAATGGATTATCAACTCATTTAAGATTTTTTTGCCTTTATTTTTGTGACAAATAGACCTATATTCCCGTCTTGTGCCCTAGACTTCTCATCAATGTTTACTGCCAATGAATGTTGTTGTACTCATGTGTATTGTCCCTTCCATTAGTGTATTATTGGACTATACAAGCTGTGGTAAAGAATATTGTCCTGGTCTATGTCTCTATCATGTACTATAGATGACAACACATTAGAGAAGCAATAGATCAGACAGCATTCAGATTAAACACAGAATGTCATAAAAATGCTGGCAAGAACTAACAAAGAAGTCATTTACACAATGTCTCTCGGCACAATAGTTTTTACAGATTTCACATATCTTAGGTAGGATACAGTAGTGGGTAAGAGTCTGGAATCAGATTGTCCAGGTTAAAATTCCAGTTCTACCATTTCCTAGCTGCATGATATTGGGCAAATTACTTAGCCTCTTTTTTTGGTGGTGGCAGCAGTCTTCTAGATTGGAGCTCTCTTGAATAAAACCATTTTTAGGTCTATATTAGGTGTTATAATTGTATTATTTTCCCTTTTAAATGAATTTTTTGTTGCACATTTAGTATACTAATATGTTATTTAAAAAAAAAATCAGAACATTATAAAGACAAGTATCCTTGGACTACCCTCATTTCTATTCCTTTCTACACCTTCCAAAGCATAACAATTACTGCAGGTTTAGAGTAAATTTCCAGGTATCTTTTTTACAGATAAAACACAATAGGAACTATATGAAAAATAGAAAACCACTCTATGTGTTCTGGGTATAAGGATTTATTTATTTAAAAATTTTTTGACCTACCCACCCTGGTAGCGGAAGACAAAGGACATATTGTCTTGGGAGTGCTAGGGCCCTGCCCGCCACTGGTTCCTTTCCACACTACCATAGCTGCTGCTCTCTGGAAAGCTCCACCTTTCAGCAGAAGGCAAACCAACACAAAAATAGAGCATTAAACCGCCAAAGCTAAGAACCCTCATGGAGTCCATTGCATGCCTCCATGACCTCCACTGGAACAGGTGCTGGTATTCGTGGCTGAGAGGCCCATAGACACTTCACATCATAGGACTCTATGCAGACGACCCCCAGTACCAGGTTATCCAAATAGCCTCACCGAAAAATGAAACAGGAGATGTTACAACTGACACTATGGAAATACAAAAAAAATCATTCAAGGCTACTATGAAAACCTCTTACCATATAAACTAGAAAACCTAGAAGAGATGGATAAACTCCTGGAAAAATACAACCCTCCTGGCTTAAATCAGGAAGAATTTGATATCCTGAACAGACCAATAACAGGCAACGAGATTGAAATGGTAATTTAAAAATTACCAACAAAAACACGTCAAGGACCAGACAGATTCACAGCAGAATTCTACCAGACATTCAAAGACGAATTGGTACCAATCCTTTTGACACCATTCCACAAGATAAAGAAGGAATTAGGGGGCTAATTCATCCTATGAATTACCATCACCCTAATACCAAAACCAGGAAAAGACACAACCAGGAAAGCAAACTACAGACCAATATCCTTGATGAACATAGATGCTAAAATTCTTAACAAAATACTAGCTAACTGGATCCAACACATATTAAAAAGAGATAACCTACCATGATCAAGCAGGTTTCATACCAGGGATGCAGGGACGGTTTGTTTTTGTTTGTTTGTTTGTTTTTGAGATGGAGTTTTGCTCTTGTTGCCCAGTCTGGAGTGCAATGGCAGGATCTTGGCTCACTGCAACCTCTGCCTCCCAGGTTCAAGTTATTCTCCTGCCTCAGCCTCCCAAGTAGCTTGGATTACAGGCACCTGCCACCACACCTGGCTAATTTCTTTTTGTATTTTTAGTAGAGATGGGGTTTTACCATGTTGGCCAGGCTGGTCTTGAACTCCTGATCTCAGGTGATCCACTTGCCTTGGCCTCCCAAGGTGCTGGGATTACAGGCATGAGCCACCGTGCCCAGCTGCAGCGATAGTTTAACATAAGCAAGTCAATAAATGTGACACATCACATAAACAGAATTAAAAACAAAAATCACATGGTTATCTCAATAGATGCAGAAAAAGAATTTGACAAAATCCGGCATCCCTTTATGACTAAAACCCTCAGCAAAATTGGCAAACAAGAGATACACTTCAATGTAATAAAAGCCATCTGTGACAAACCCATAGCCAATATAATACTGAATGGGGAAAAGTTGAAGCATTCCCTCTGAGAACTGGAACAAGACAAGCATGCCCATTCTTGCCACTTCCCTTCAACATAGTACTGGAAGTCCTAGCCAGAACAATCAGACAAGAGAAAGAAATAAAGGACATCCAAATTTGTAAAAAAGAAGTCAAACTGTAACTGTTTGCTGACAATATGATTGTTTACTTTGAAAACCCTAAAGACTCCTCCAGAAAGCTCCTAGAACTGATAAAAGAATTTGGCAAAGTTCCCAGATACAAGATTAATGTACACAAGTTAGTAGCTCTTCTACACACCATCAGTGACCAAATGAAGAATCAAATCAAGAACTCAACCCTTTTAACAATAGCTGAAAAAAAATAGGACTATTCCTAACCAAGGAGCTGAAAGACCTCTACAAGGAAAACTACAAAACACTGCTGAAAGAAATCATAGATGACACAAACAAGTGGAAACACATCCCATGCTCATGGATGAGTAGAATCAATATTGTGAAAATGAACATACTGGCAAAAACAATCTACAAATTCAATGCAATCCCCATCAAAATAACACCATCATTCTTCACAAAACTAGAAAAAACAATTCTAAAATTCATATGGAACCAAAAAAAGAGCCCCTATAGTCAAAGCAAGACTAAGCAAAAATCAAATCTGGATGTGTTATACTACCTGATTTTAAACTATACTATAAGGCCATAGTCACCAAAACAGCATGGTACTGGTATAAAAATAGGCACATAGAACAATGGAACAGAAAAGTGAACCCAGAAATAAACCCAAATACAGGCAACTGATCTTTGACAAAGCAAAAACAAAAACAAAAAACCATAAAGTGGGGAAAGGACACCCTTTTCAACAAATGGTGCTGGGATAATTGGCTAGCCACATGTAGGAGATTGAAACTGGATGCTCATCTCTCATCTTATACAAAAATCAACTCAAGATAGATTAAGGACTTAAATCTAAGAACTGAAATATAAAAAGATAACAGATAACATTGGGAAAACCTTGGAAGATAACTTTGAAGATAATGAGAAAACCCTTCTAGACATTGGCTCGGGCAAGGATTTAATGACGAAGAACCCAAAAGCAAATGCAATAAAAACAAAGATAAATAGTTGGGATTTAGTTAAACTAAAGAGCTTTTGTATGGCAAAAGGAACAGTGAGTAAACAGTCAACCCTCAGAGTGGGAGAAAATCTTCACAATCTGTGCATCTGACAAAGGGCTAATATCCAGAATCTACAATGAACCCAAACCAGTAAGAAAAAATTAATCCCATCAAAAAGTGGGCTAAGGACATGAATAGACAATTTGCAAAAGAAGACATACAAATGGCCAGCAAACATAAGAAAAAATGCTCAACATCCCTAATGAAATGCAAATCAAAACCACAAGACTATACCACCTTACTCCTGTAAGATTGGCCATAATAAAAAATCAAAAACAGTAGCTGTTGGTGTGGATGTGGTGAATAGGGAACACTTCTATACTGCTGGTGGAAATGTAAACTGGTATAGTCACTATGGGAACAGTGTGGAGATTCCTTAAAGAACTAAAAGTAGAAATACCATTTGATCCAGCAATCCTGCTACTGGGTATCTACCCGGAGGAAAATAAGTCATTATACAAAAAAGATACTTGCACACACATGTTTATAGCAGCACAATTCATAATTGCAAAATCATGGAACCAGTCCAAATGCCCATCAGTCAACAAGTGTATAAAGATATCTATCTATATATATATATCACAGTTTCTTTTATCATATATATGTATGATAGAGTACTACTGTGATATATGTGTGTATATATATATATATATATATATGATTGATAGAGTACTACTCAACCATAAAAAGGAATGAATTAACAGCATTTACAGTTACCTGGATGAGACTGGAGACTATCATTCTAAGTAAAGTAACTCGGAAATGAAAAACCAAATATTGTATGTTCTTGCTGATGTGTAGGAGCTAAGCTATGAAGACTCACATGTGTAAGAATGATACAATGGACTTTGGGGGCTTGTGGGGAAGAGTAGGAGGGGGCTAGGGATAAAAAACTACAAATATGGTACAGTGTGTGCTGCTTAGGTGATGGGTGCACCAAAATTTCACAAATTACCACTAAAGAACTTGCTCATGTAACCAAATACCACCTGTACCACAATAACTTACGGGAAATAAAAAAAAAATTTTTTTACTTTTCATGGGTACACATAGTAGTTACATATGTTTATGAGGTACATGAGATATTTTGATACAAGCATGCAGTGTGAAATAAGCACATCATGGAGATGGGGGTATCCATTCTGTCAAGTATTTGTCTTTTCAGTCACAATCCAATTACACTATTTAAATTACTTTAAAATACATAATTATTAACTATAGTCACCCTATTGTGTTATCAAATTGCAGGTCTTATTCTTTCTTTTTTTTTTCCCAGTATCGACTAACTATCTCCACCTTTCCCACAAAGGGATTTAATATAGGTATTGGGTCTTACACAATCATTATACCATAGGAAGAATTGGGGGGAAGGAAGGGCATGCTACTTCTAGATGGTTTTATCCATTAAGGGGATTAGTTGTATGTAACAGAAATGGACTCTGGCTGATTAAAGCAGAAAAAGACTTTATTAAGATTGTCTCCAGTGTTGAAGTAATAGGAGGATCTTCTGGATATCATTACTGAGCCAAGGATTGCTCAGATGCATACACTAACTAGCTCAGGTCTGTGAACTCCAACTATAGCAGAGGATCAGCTTGTGTTCCTGCTACAAACACATGCCTTGCTCATGCAGACAAATGGAGATGTGCTATCTGCATCCCTGTGGAGTTGTGGTGGAGGTCACTAGTCTTCCAACCACTGGAGTCCTGCTGCCTTTCTCCATGCAAATCTACCCCATCTTTCGCCACTCCTCATTTATCCATGGCTCCAAAATCTCACCTTCCATTTATCATTCCTGTGACAGAGAATGAAAAAAGACCTTAAGAGAATCTGAGAATTGCTATGATGCCCTAGGATGAATGCAGGAAGTGAAAGAACAGTTCTGGGATCTTAGGAATACGGTACAATTAATATATTTAAATAATGTACACTCTCCACTGAATGCATTAGGTAATCAATGAACACTGTTACACCACTGCTCTGAGGAACTTTCTAATTTCTGCCTCATGAACCCTGCCTGAATCATTCTTGTGGTTTTTTTTTTTTGCCTTTTTAAAATAATATTGAAATATTGCTTCCAACCTTCAGCAGCATAATATTTAACAGCGAAGGCAGTGAAATAGGGTAAGAACAGGGATTGTTGATACTACCATTAGTTTACAAGATGATGCAAAAATTGTCACCAGTGCATTAATATCCAAGCTGTCTGGGAGCCCTTGGAGCTCTTCCACTTCATATCTTCTTGATTACTTATAAAATATAAATAAGACAATTGTTCGTCTCAGTTTCCTTGGGAATACCCTGGTTTCTAGTTGTCCCAGTGCAATTATCAATAATGTCCCAGTTTGAATGGTAAATTCTGTAATTACCCTGTTTAAAAGGTCTCCATTCCTCTGGGTATCATTATCTCAGTAAATCTCTATAGATATTTGAATCCCTAACAAGTTTAACTCATATTCTCTAATGTTCGGGGCAGATGTTTTCTAATTTTTTGCTTGTTTTCCACTCCTGCCTTTTGATGTATTACCGTAGGTTGCCACTGCCTCTTAAGCATGCTTTCATCTGGGATGCTGACGTTGGCTACCTTTTCCTCCATGAACATATTAAGAGTCAGGCCCTATATTCTTTTATTCCCCTCTGTTCCATGATTAGCATCCCCAGTGGCCCATATCCAAAATTACAGCCTTGGCACATTGTGGAAATGTGTAATGGTTAGAAGAAAACTCATGATGTAATGTTATGTAAAATAAGAGGGATTTAAAATGAAACTATTTCCATGTGTGGCACTAATTATGATTTTTTAGTAGCTGTGACTGGAAATGTAATTTGAATTGGTAACAGTACTTATCACCTCCTGGGGAAACAATATTATGAAACAAATATTATTTTGTCTTTTACTCATATAAATTTGCTTTTATTTCACAATTCATCATATGTTATAACAGAGAAAGGATGTTTTTAAAAGAACACAATGGTGTTAGTTATCCCTTTGCCTTAAAAAGTGCGGAGTCCACAGGGTTCTAAAGGTGCTCCAGCAAAGTCATTTAGTATGTGGATTGTAGATCAGTGACAAACCCCTCTAACTTGCTTTATTTACATATGGAAAGAGACTCAGAGACGTTTTCAAGGCCTCTACAGCGAGTTCAGTGGCTCCACAAGAGAAATGAGAATCGAGGTTGTCTTTGGTTATCCAGAAAACGCCCCATCAGACTTTCAGGATCTCCTAAATTTGCCAAGCGTTGCATTAACCAGTTCACAGTGAACTCAGGGAAATATGGAGGCTTGTGCATCACTGGAATTGATGGCTGGTTCTGGGGCCCATCTGATATTTCTTCTTAGTATTCTAAACATGGGTTGTATTATCTAATCCAGACATAAAACAACCAGTTAAGTATTGTGGATGATCTCTGAGTAACTTGATCTGCCAATGTCTCCCCATGAGATTTCTTGTCTCTTCAGTGGCAGCCAAAATGATTTAGTGAAAAGAACATGACTTTTAAAGTCACGTTGCCCTGGGCTTGAATCTTTACCACTTAATACATTTATGTCTCTGGACAACAGCTTTTTTTTTTTTTTTTTTTTTTTTTTTTTTTTTTTTTTTTTTTTTTTTTTTTTTTTTTTAAACCCCTGTGACTCTGCTTAGAATAATCACAACTCATTGATTATTGGGAATATTTTGAAAATTTCTTCTAGGGTGCCTGATTTGTAACAGGTACTTAGTCATTGTAAGGCATGTGATCTGCTCTAGCAGCTGGGAATTAAAAGGTTGACAAGTGTCTTAATTTTCAATAATTTTCCATGAATGCAGAGGTGTAGTCAGTTGAGGGGATGTCAGTCTTACTCCCAAGCCAGGTGGAGAGAGAGGACTGGCAGTTTGAGTCAATCCATTGGCCCTACTGCTTTTTGTTTCTTATTGCTATGGTAAAGTTGGTTCTGCTCAGCCTGCTGTTGAGAAAATGCTGTGTATGGTTTGGATTCCTGCCAGCACTGCAGTGGTTCCTGGCTGTTCTACCTACCACGTTCTGTTCTGGTCACTGTCCTTTCAATACTACGCCAGAGTGGCTGGGTCTGCAGGAGTCCTATCTCAGTCTTTCCCCCTCAAACTTAGACTTGCCTTGAGTTTGTGGTACCTACTTAAGAAAAACCAATTATTACTATTTATTTCAATTTCTCTTTGGTGTGCTCACGATCATTTTCTTTCAGCATCTCTTGCTCTGTAAGTATCCTGGTTGAGCCCAAATTTCCCTAACCTTGGATTTTGAGGGAATAGGGGCTGGATTCTTCATTCTTTCCTCTTCGAAGATTCTGAGCTTCTTACACAGATCGATACATTCTCTACATAAGCTTTTGAGAGGAGATGCAACCTTTCTTACAGGTAAAAGTGACTACTGCCTTTATATTTGTATAATCAAGAGGAATCACACAGGTGAACTTTCACAGAACAGATATGAGCTCCTAGGTGACTTTCTTTTTTACGTTTCCTCTTAGACCAAGAGATCACTGCAGAATTAAAACCAAATAAAGCAACACAAAGCAAACAAAACCCCTCTGCCTCATCAGTCATCACAATGAGAGGTATCATATTTCATAAATTCTAGGGCAATATTGACAGTGAATGCAGCATGATTTTATGTTCCACTAAGGAAAATATAAAAGTAAAGGCAAAGAATAAAACAAGAAACCTTTTAAAGCCAATTAAACTACAAAGCATGCTTGATTGTAAGATCCACTGAAATTTCAGAGGTGTTAAAATATGAAAACAAAACAGAAAGCCAAACCTGAGTCTTAGAGTTGATGAAAAAACAATAAATGACTTCCTCATCAGTAAGAATTAAAGAGCCTCCTTCTTCAGTTAGCGATCAGGAGACTAACCAGACCAGGCGGCATCCTGTCGATTCAGAGGGAGGTTAAAAGGTTTGGGGTAAGGAAGTGAGAAGGAGGGAATAATGAGGTGGCCTTGCTTGGTCTGCGTTAAATCCAAGCATGTTAAATTCACGAGTGAGAAACCACCTGCTTTAAATCCTTGACACACACACACACACACACACACACACACACACACACACACACCCCTCCCTCATTTCCATCTGGGCTTTGTTGAAAACCTCAGGTCAAGCCAGCCTGGAAAAAAACAAAAAATACAGTGGAGCGACCTTCTGCAGTATGACATCATGTCTCCCCTGTTTCTCATTATAGAGTTGAGTTTCAGATGTTAAAATCATATCCTCCTTACCCCTCGCTGCTTTCTTCTTGCCTTCCCCCACACACTCCCAACTTGATGGAGTTCCATTGTTTTTACAGTTAAACCACAGTGCCAGACACACAAAATTATTAACCTGACATTGGGAAAACACATCTTATGAGTCAGACTTCGGCTTCTATAATTTTTTAACTCAGCAGAGTTTCTTGTGTATTTCTTCACCAGCTGCCGGTCTACAATTTCTTTTTAACTTTTAAGTTCTGCCCTACATACAAGAGGTTCTGTTTCATAAAATTAAAAAAAAAAACTGGGTTTGTTAAACATCATTACTTAATTTACATAATTTCTTAGGCACAGATGTGACATTGTGACAGGAGTTACAAAACAATACGTGCAATTAAAAAAATTACAAAATAGTAACATAATTTTAAATTTATAATATAGTGACATAATTTAAAAAATTTAAAAATAGTTGAAATATGCTACAAAAATGGAATAATCGCTGTTCTTCCCACTAGAAAATATAGAAAGGGTGTGTAAGAATTTTGGCTACAACATACAGTAATTTCTAAAATCTTAATCCAAAAATATCCAAATTACATGAAAACTTAGTTTAAAATTTTAATGAATAATTTATAGTGAAACCACAATTTGAAATATATTCCATTATGTTTAATAATATTTTAGTAACTGTAGTCCTTAATGTTTTATCAAAGAGGGACATTTGTGCTAGGTACTGAGTATCAGTGGAAAATAGCAAACTAGCCATTTCTAAAATAAGTTACATTTCTATAGACTGATGACAATGGGATATATGAAGCTGTCATTGTCTACCTCTCTGCCAGATGTAGACATCTATTCATAGAAGAGTTGTAGAAAACTGGAAAATAAGTAAAAGGAAAATAGGATGGTTGATCCTGAAAATGTAACTGACAGATGAAGTGCTTTAGGTATGAATAGACAGGGGGAAACCAGATGGTAAAGCAGAGTTATAAATACATACAAAACTTACAACTCCTCAAAAGAAACATATTCTTCCTTAATATCTGAGGATATTTTCAAACTATATAATCACTGGCCGGGCATAGTGACTCATACCTGTAATCCCAGTCGTTTGAGAGGCCTTGGCGGGCAGATCACTTGAGGTCAGGATTTCGAGACCAGCCTGACCAACATGGTGAAACCCCATCTCTACTAGAAATACAAAAATTAGCTGGACATGGTGGCACATGCCTGTAATCCCAGCTACTCACAAGGCCGAGGTAAGAGAAAGGCTTGAACCCAGGAGGCGAAGGTTGCAGTGAGCTGAGATCACACCACTGCACTCCAGCCTGGGGAACAAGAGCAAAACTCCGTCTCAAAAAACAACAAAACCCAAAATATATAATTTATTAAGCTATAAAAATGACTAATGAATTTTTAAAAACAGAAATAATTCAAATTCCATTGTTTCACTGGAAAAAAATTAGAAATTTATAAAAATGTAGTCAGGTGTAGTGGTTCATGCCTGTAATCCAAGCACTTTGGGAGGCTGAGGCGAGCAGATCACTTGAAGTCAGGAATTTGAGACCAGCCTCTACAATACGGCAAAACCCCATCTCTACTAGAAATTAGCCAGGCGTGGTGGCTGGCATCTGTAATCCCAACTTTGGGAGGCTGAGGCAGGAGTATCACTTGAACCTGGGAGATGGAGGTTGCAGTGAGCTGAGATCATGCCATTCCACTCCAGCGTGGGTGTTGCAGTGAGACTCGATCTCAAAAAGCAAAAAAACAAAAACAAAAAAATTAGCTGGACATGGTGGCATATACCTGTAGTCCTAGTTACTCAAGAGGCTGAGGCATAAAGATTGATTGAACCCTGGAACTTGAGGCTGCAGTGAGCCAAGATCATGCCACTGTACTCCAGCCTAGGCAACAGAGCAAGTCCCTGTCTCTAAGAAAAACAAAACAAAACAAAAATTTAAAATAAACAAGTCAGCTAGTCGAAAATATTTTTTAAACTCTCTGTGGCAGATACAGTTCTGTGCTTATCTGTGCTGTCATTTTACATAATAATAGAATTTTTAATTGTATCCATGGTCAACCAGTGAAAGAATACATTTCCCAGAATCCCTTGATTCTAGATGTGGACATGTGATCAAATTCTGGTCAATATGGTGGGTGGCAGTGTTTGCAACTTACACTTTGTGAATCCTTTTCTTCCTCCTTATGCCTCTTCTGTGGGCTAGAATGTGATTATGTTGCTAGGACCTACAAAAGTGATCTGAAATCATGATGGGAAACTGCCTATTGTGGAAACTGGGGGTACAGCAGAGAAGAAAAAGACCAAGCACCTTCAGCCCTAGACTGTCTGCATGTATATAATCCCTTATTTTAGCCAGTATTGTTTGAGACTTCTCATTTATAGCAGCCAAGCAGGATTTCTAACTAATATGCCTCTTTTCTTGGGTTGAATAGGAAAAAAAACTCAAAGTCAAGATTATTGAAAATGATGACGAGGATATTGGATATAAGATCTTATATGCTAGAAACTAAAAATGTATCTAGAATGTATTCTGTCAGTGCATTTTTTACTAAACAAGAAAGAATGAAAATAAGCTAACACTCATCAAAGTTAGAAAATATTTAGATTAATCTAAGGAAAATGAGAGAAAAAAAAATTAAAGACAGAAGAGGAAAGTAAGACAACAGAGAAACTGCCAATAAAGTTAAATAGGTAGGGTGAAAACAAAATGTTGCAAAATAATTTTCTCCAAGGTGAATACAGAACGGAGTCATCTTTATGGGTTTTCTTCAAACCCTCTGATAACTGGCATTTGTCATGGCACAGGAAATATTTCAGAGTCTACAACAGGAAAGTGTTCTAATTTATCATACGGTGCTAGCTTAACACTGACACCCAAATCTGACAAAACAGACAAAATTAAAACTCAACATTTATGATCACTGAGGCAAAAATTCCTAAAAATGCATATTATAGGAAAAAAAATTTGTGTTTCCAATTACATGGCAAAAAACTACCTAAAATATTTATGAAAGAAAAGAATAGAACTGTGTTTGTCATATAAAGGTAATAATACTACCTCAATATTTTGTAAACCAAATGTAGAACTATGTTAAAAGAAAAATGATATCTAAGAAAATAAAATAACTTAATAGTAGGAACACTATTAGCATAATGTATCATGGAATCACTAGATCAAAGGAAGAAAATTACTTGAACATTTTTATAAATTCTGGAGCTGTGTTTTCTATACCTTTTTTTTTTTTTTAGACAGAGTCTTGCTCAGTTGCCCAGGCTGGAGTGCAGTGACACAATCTCTGCTCACTGCAACCTCTGTCTCCCAGGCTCAAGCGATTCTCATGTCTCAGCCTATAGCTGGGACTATAAGCAAGTAACACTATGCCCAGCTAATTTTTGTATTGTTAGTAGAGATGGGGTTTCATCTTGTTGAACAGGCTGGTCTTGAACTCCTGGCCTCAAGTGATCCACCCAACTCAGGCTCTCAAAATGCTGGTATTACAGATATGAGGGCTAGAAGTATTTTTATACGTAGAGATGCAAAATTGTATATCCAACCATGACAAAACAAGGAAATGAATACGGTAGCAAACAGTGCTCTGTCATAACATTAACTTCATATGTAATGGTAAATGCTGAAGGTCAAGCCCACAATGAGGACAGCAACATTGGTTCTCATTACTTTTTAAAGATAGTTTTTTGACAGTTCTAGCCAAGAAGAAGGCAATCGTATTATCATTTCTCAGTGATAGTTTCAATGTAAACAAAAATGACAACACAAAATCCTAGAAGGAAAATAATAATAGAAATAATGATATAATTTTCCTATACAGGAGAAGCAACATTGGTAAGTATTATGGAAAAATATATAATTAAAATTTCTGCAATACCAATTCTAGATTAGTTAAGGAAAAAGCTTAAAACAATGTGAGATTCAAATAAAAATGAATAAATGTTGGGAGGCCGAGGTGGGCAGATCACAAGGTCAGGAGTTCGAGACCAGCCTGACCAACATGATGAAACCCTGTCTCTATGAAAAATACAAAAATTAGCTAGGCGTGGTGGTGGGCACCTGTAATCAGCCCAGCTACTCAGGAGACTGAGGCAGGAGAATCGCTTGAACCCAGGAGGTGGAGGTTGCAGTGAGCCGAGATCGCACCATTGCACTCCAGCCTCGGTGACAGAGAGTGAGACTCTGTCTCAAAAAAAAAAAAGAATAAATGGAGACATAATATGTTTCTGATAGGATGACCCAATATATTATCAGTCCTCCTCAGTTTAATTTATATATTTAATGTGACTTCAAGCAAAACCCCAACATGAATATTTTGTGCCTATTAAGATTTTTTTGGAAGTACAGAAGTCAAGAATATACAAATAATATTTACAATGAATATAGCTGAGAAATTCAGAAGAACAGCAATGTTGGAGAACTTACAATACCAGGTTTCAGTATTTGCTACAAAATTACAATGAACAAGGCAATGTGCTATTGTTAAAACTAGACAAATAGATCAATGGAACAGACTAGAGAAATAGACCCACACAAATATGAGCCTTTGATTTTTGACAAAAGCACTGCAAATTATAAAACATGACTGAATAAAAGTAAATAAGATCTAAATAAATGAAGAGATTATCATATTTATAAACTGGAACTTAATTTTCAATATATGGTGCTGGAACAACTAGACAACTTCCCCCACCAAAATTTATTTTTATCTATTTTTTACATCACACACAAAAGTAATTCAAGGAAGTATCAGAGTCTTAAATGTGGAGACTAAAATTTGAAAGCCTCCGTAGGAAAACATATGGGAATATCTTTGCAACCTTGGGGTGAGAGATGATTTATTAGGCAATATACAAAAAGGACTAACTTTAAAAGAAAATAGACTGAATAAAAAATAATACTTATCAAACAGCCACTTCTCATCAATAAAGCAAACAAGCAAGTCCCACCTGGGGTAAATTATTTACATATGCCTAACAAAAACAATTTGTGCCCAACATACATATTTTCAAATACCTATGAATCAGTAACAAGAAGATAAGACAATGAAAACAAGAAAAAGACTCCATCTGTCACATCACAAAGCAAAATGTTTGAATAGAAAGTAAATAAAAAGATAAAGTTAAAAGACCAGCAATAGAAGTGCTGATGTGGTGAGAGAGGGCATCCTTGTCTGGTGCCATATTTCAAGGGGAATGCTTCCAGTTTTTGCCCATTCAGTATGATATTGGCTGTTGGTTTGTCATAAATAGCTTTTATTATTTTGAGATACGTTCCATCAATACCTAGCTTATTGAGGGTTTTTAGCATAGAGGGCTGTTGTATATGAAACCCAATTTCTCTATATATCCTCATCATATAAACCTTATAATCAGCTTGTATATCTTTTCTAATAAAAGCCTGCTATTTTGGGAATTTGTTGGATTTTTAGAGCAATATAGAGAGGACTGGCAAATTCCACTGTTGAATTCCTCCCCATCACCTACATCTGGCATTTCTCCCCTTGTTATCTCTCCCCACCTTCCCACCCCCCACCGTCCCTCCCCTATTTCCCCCCAACTGACCCCAGTGTGTAGTGCTCCCCTCCCTGTGTCCATGTGTTCTCATTGTTCAACACCCGCCTATGAGTGAGAAC
>NW_016107625.1:1551151-1574913 GCF_001604975.1 Cebus imitator | reverse complement strand
AATCACCAGCCAAAAGGGCACCCGGAACGGTGTATTTTGTACGGAGAACCGCGGCTCCGGGGTGCCGACAAAGCAGCCGCGCGGGGCAAAGCAGTGGTGCTGGCGACCGTGGAGCTCCTCTGCCCGGGAATTTCCTAGTCTGTGGGCAATAAAAACGCAGCGTCCACTCACCCTCTGCGCTTTCACTGGGAGCTGCAATCCTGAGCTCTTCCTAAACGGCCATCTTGGATTGTCCTCCTATTTCATTTTCTTGTCTTATTTCAATGAGTAGAACTACCAGTACAATGGTCAATAGAAATAATAATAGTGAATATTTACATTAAATTTCCTATTAGTTGTACTACTGTTTTAGTAGATAACCTTTACAGATTAAGTTCCTCCTTATACCTAACATGTTAAGAGTATCCTTTCAAGTAAAAAAGTGTCAAATTTTATTAAATAATTTTTCTGTATCCAATGATAACATTTTGTGGTTTATTCTCCTGAATCATTAGATGTGAATTAAACTGACTGATTTTAAATGTTAAGCCGTCTTTGCATTCATTGAATAACTACACTTGTTTATAATATATTATCCTTCAAATGTAATACTGGATTCAGTTATTGTGTATAGGATTTTTATATCTATGTTAATTAGGAATACTGATGTATAATTTTTCTTTTTTAATAGTTTTGTCATATTTTGATATGGTTATGTGAGACATACAGAATAAGTTGAAATATATTCTTCCTATTTTCTGAAAGTTTGTGTAGAACTGGTATTTCTTTCTTAAATGCTTAGCAGATTTTTTTTATTTCTTTGTTTTGTTTTGGCTTGAGTGACTCTTTGAAGATTGGTAATTACAAGTATTATCTCATAACTCCATCTCAGTTTTTTTTAATGTTCTTTTTTCTCTGTTTTAATTTCGGTTTCTATTGATCTGTCTTTAAGCTCACTCAGTTTCTCCTGCTGTTCTTCTGGCCTGGTATTGTTCATCTAATGATTGTCTAATTTTAAATATTACTTAAAATTATTTATATTTATTTGACAAAAATAGTATATATTTACGGTACACAAACATGATGTTTTGATATATGTATGCATTGTGGAATGGCTAAATCATGCTAATTAACATGCATTAATTTAAAATATTTAATAATACCTATTTTATTATTAGTACTTTCATTTCTCTGTTGAAATTATCAAGTTTTTCATCCATTAGATCTATGTTTTGCTCTAATTTTAAGAGACACTTTTAGTAGTGATTTTACAGTCATTTTTGGGTTATCTATATTCTCATCATATAGATTTTGTTTTTTCTTTGCACAAAAGTTACATTTTCCTTATTTTTGCCTTGAATTGTAACTTTTTGTTGTGTTTAAAAACCATGGAGATGCGTACACACTTCGGCAGCACATATACTAAGAAGATTAGCATGGCCCCTGCGCAAGAATGATGCAAATTCATGAAGCGTTCCATTTTCAAAAAAGAAAAAAATAATAAAAATAAAAACCATAGGGACTGAAGTAAATATTATTTCTTCCAGAAAGGGCATATCTTTTCTTCTTATCAGGCAGTTAGAATGAAAATGGGAGGCTTTTTGCTTTGATCCAATAAGGAATTTAACAAGATTGTGGCTGATTTGCAAATCTAGTTAGTTTCAGATTGAATTTGTTTTCAAGATTTCTTGATTATGAAATCTTATCTATATATATATAAGAGGCCCTTCCTTCTTGCAGACTTTGGCTCTCTGTTCACTTTTCAGCCTTGCCTCCAGCTTCCCAAATGCTTCTGCAAGACACTGAGCAAAAGTCTATGAGAATAGGTGGCAGGAAGGCTCTGCTATCTCTGCATTTGGGGTTTCTAAGGTTCTATTCCATTATGCCAGCTCATACGGCTGTTAAAAGTTTAACTGTTTTTTTTTCCATACCCCCAGCAGATTATTTCTGGCTAAATTCAGAAAGTGGTCCCAGGATGAAAGCAGTTCATAGTCTTTGTTCACCCAAGAAGGGCCTGTCCCTCTTTGGAAGTCTTTAATTCTTTGCATTGATAGCCCTCCAATGTGTTAAAAAATATTAATTTTTACTTTGTTTTTTTCCTAGTGTTCTGGTGAGAGCAATAATCTGTCAACAGTCGATGCCTTACTTTACTTGAAGTAAAACTCTGCAATTCAATTGTTGGGGAAGAAAGGAATCATGTGATGTTTGCATCACAGAATTTTAGAGCATATTATAATTTCACATTGTGGTATTGCACAGAGTAGACTAACGTAGTTTGGTTAAACAGAAAAGAAACTCAAGAAATAGATTTTAGCTTGTGATAAAGATGATTTCCCTCAAAATTTGTAAAGTGTATTTAATATAGGAGATATAAAATACCTATTTGTTTAAAAAAAAAGTTAGAGCCTTTGCTTACCCAATACTCCAAAAAGAGATTGTATAGGAGTTCATTTGAAAAATAAAGCTACAAGAGAAAATATTTTAAAAATACAAAAGAACATACCAAGAGATGCAAAAAAAGAGAAAACAGGAACAGATTCTGCTTACAGCATTAGTAAACTATACCTAAGCATAAAATTAAGGAAAAATGATAAAGGAGAATAAAAATAGAATTTTTCTGTCTCAGGATTATTATAAACAAATTTAAAAGTCCAACTCCAAAGTAGGTATATTTGTAAAATAAATGATACACAAGTGTTATCACCCTTAATATATAAAAATCTCTTATCAATCAACAAGAAAAAAGCAAATAGAAAAATACCCTAACAGGTAATTCACAAAGACATAACAATGGCTTACAAATATGTTTTTAAAATTTACATTATTCATAATCAAAGCTGACTCTTTTTTAAAATATATATTTTTTATTGTATTTTAGGTTCTGAGGTACATGTGCAGATCATGCAGGATTGTTGCATAGGTACATACGTGGTAATGTGGTTTGCTGCCTCCATCCCCCGTCACCTACATCTGGCATTTTTCCCCATGTCATCTCTCCCCAACCTCCCTATCCCCCACTGTCACTTCCCTAGTCCCCCCCAACAGACCCCAGTATGTGATGCTCCCCTCCCTGTGTCCATGTGTTCTTACTGTTCAACAGCCACCTATGAGTGAGAACATGCTGTGTTTGATTTTCTGTTCTTGTGTCAGTTTGCTGAGAATAATGGTTTCCAGATTCATCCATGTCCCTACAAAGGACAAGAATTCATTATTTTTTATGGCTGCATGGTATTCCATGGTGTATATGTGCCAGATTTTCCTTGTCCAGCCTATCATTCGTGGACATTTGGGTTGGTTCCAAGTCTTTGCTATTGTAAACAGTGCCACAGTGAACATACATGCGCATGTGTCTTTATGATAGAATGATATATAATCCTTTGGATATAGACCCTCAAAACTGACTCTTATACCATTTTTTTGTTCTCTTCCTGAGGTGAGAGGGGACTCGTTAATATTCTGATAGGCTCTTTTTCATTCTATGTATTTTAGATATACAAAACAATGTTTTGATACACACAGTGAAATGGTTACTGCAGTCAAACCAATGAACATATCATCATCTCACAGTTACTCTTTTTTTGTGCTAAGAGTATCTAAAATCTACTTCATTAACAAATTTCCAGAACACAATATTAATATATAATAAAATATTATTGTATTAATAATACAATACAATATTATACAATACAAGATCTCTAGACTTATGCATTCTTCTAACTATGTCTTTGTATCCTTTGACCTACATATAACAACTTACCTTCAACTGGATTAAAAAAATGTACATTTTTGCTCCATCCCCATTTGTGTTTTTGATGTCACAATTAACATATTATTTCTGTTAAGGAAATATTGTATCTATCATTATTTGTAATACTTTTGTCTTTTAACCTTTATACAAAGTTATTAGTGGTTTATACACCACCATTATGATATTATAGTATTCTGCATTTAACTATATGTTCACTTTAAGCAGTGAATTTTATACTTTTATGTATTATTATGTTAGTAATTACTGTCCTTTCGTGTGTGTGTGTGTGTGTGTGTGTATTTTTTTTTTTTTTGAGAGAGAGTCTTCTTTTATTGCCCAGGCTGGAGTGCAACAGCACGATTCCGGCTCACTGCAACCTCTGTCTCTCAGGTTTAAGTGATTCTTCTGCCACAGCCTCCCAAGTAGCTGGGACTAAAGGCACATGCCACCATGACTGGCTAATTTTTGTATTTTCAGTAGAAATGGGATTTCACCACATTGGCCAGGTTGGTCACAAACTCCTGACCTTGTGATCCACCCACCTCAGCCTCCCAAAGTGCTGGGATTACAGGTGTAGGCCACTGCACTTGTCCATTTAATAATAGCCACTATCTTGTTTTTCTTTTTTTTTTTTTTTNCTTCCTCTGTCACCCAGGCTGGAGTGCAGTGGTATGATCTCAGCTCACTGCAACCTCTGCCTCTCAGGTTTAAGTGATTCTTCTGCCACAACCTCCTGAGTAGCTGGGACTACAGGCATGCACCACCACACCTGGCTAATTTTTGCGTTTTAGTAGAGGTGGGGTTTTGCCATGATGGCCGCCTGGTCTCAAACTCCTGATATCAAGTAATCTGCCTGCCTCAGCCTCCCAAAGTGCCATGCCTGGCGTCCTTTCATTTTCACTTGAAGAACTCTCTGGCATTTCTTCTAAGGCAAGTCAATGGTGATGAACTTCCTCAGCATTTGTTTTTCTGGAAAAGTCTTTATTCCTCCTTTGCTTCTGAAAGACAGCTTTGGCAGATATAGTTCTTGTTTGGCAGTATTTTTTTCTTTCAGCACTTTAAACATACCATCTCATTTCCAATGATAGTCTAATAGACTTTCCCTTGTATGTGACATGTTGCTTCTCTTGCTACTTTCAAGATTCTCTCTTTGACACTGACTTTGGAAAAGTTTATTGTAATGTGTTTTGGTAAAGATCTCTTTGAACTGAATCTATTTAGGGACTTTGGGGATTCATAGATCTGGATTTTCATATCTCTCCCAAGATTTGGGAAGTTTTCAACCTTTGTTTCCTTAAGCTTTCACTTCTTCTCTCTCTACTCTATTTTGGAATCTCATAATGCATATATTTATTTGCATAAGGGCATCCCATAAGTCTTTAGGGTTTATTTCTTTATTTCATCCCATAGGGTTTCTTTATTTCTTTTCATCTTTTTCATTCTTTTATCTCCTCTGACTAGATAATCTCAAAATATCTGTCTTCAAGTTCACAGTTTCTTCTGCTTGCTTTAGTCTGTGGTTGAAGTTCTCTATTGCATTTCTGATTACATTCATTGTATTCTTCAGCTCCAGGATTTCTGCTTGGCAGCTTTTTAAAGGATTTCTATCTCTTTGTTGAATTTTTAGTTTTGTTTGCATATTTTTTCCTGATTTCATTGAGTTATCTATTTGTGTTCTCTATATCTTGCTGAATTTCTTCTAAACAATTATTTAAATTTCTTTTCAGGCAATTTGTAAATCTTGATTTCTTGGGGTTTGTTACTGTGTTCCTTTTGTGGTGGCAGGTTTTTTTTTTTTAATGCTTCTTACAGCCTTGCATTGATGTCTGCATATTTGATGGAATAGTCACCTCTTTCAAATTTTAGAGACTGCCTTTGGTAGGAATAGATTTTCATCTGCAGCTAAGTGCAAGACTGCAAGCTGGGTGGGGTGTGGTGGCTTTGTTTCCAGAGGGGGTGCAGGTGTAGTCTCTATATATTCCCGCACCACCCCCTACCTTGTAGGTGTAGGTCAGTATTGATAATGGTAACAATAACAGTGTGGGCTGTTGGAGTCTTCAATGGAAAGGTTGTTGTGGTCCTTCTGTTCTCCTATTTCTCACAGGGGAGAGTCCTAGTTGAGGGCACCCCTCTTGATGCTGGGTCTGGTGTGGGCTTCAGGAAGCTGCAGTGGTTTCTGGTGAACAGGTGCTCAGAACATGTGTGGTACCTGGATCTTGGGATACTGGTGCATTCAAAGAGACATAGGCTTATGCAGATCACCTACAGAGCTGGGATCTGGGACTTTGGGGTGTGCATCTTAAGCCCAGAGAAAGAAGATATAGCAGTAGCTCAGACAGTAGGGGCAGGGTGAAGCAGTGGTATGGCCCCAGGGATAAAGGGGTGCTGTGATGACTTAGGTCCCATGGTACGGGATAGTACAGCAAAGACTCTAGTTCCTGGGAAAGAAGGGTACTGTAGTATCTCAGGCCCTGGTAGTGGAGGTGGGTTGGGGTGCTGTGGCAGTTAAGACCCCAGAATCAGGTACAGCAGTAACAGGGGTCGCATGGGGTAGGGTCCAGCAGTGACTTGAGCTCACAGAGATGGAGTGGTTCTCCACCAACTTGGGCCTAGAGATAGTGGGGTGCTGGTTGTTCCAGGCTTCAGGTGGTAAGGTGAAATAATAGCAAGACCCCAGAAATGGAGAGGTATTATGGCTACTCAGCCAATCAGGGGTGGGACACAACATTGGCTACTGGAGGGAGTACAGGCAGCTCCCTTAGTTGGGCTCAGCACTGGCAAAAACTACAGGGTGTTGAAGCCTGCAGGTGTCTGAGTCATGATGAGGGTCACTGGGGTCCTCCTGCTTACCCTTTCCCCTCGGAAGAAATCCCTTCTGGCTCTGAGCTGATCCCAACTGAAGAATGGAGTAGTGCAAGCAAGGTGTTTTCTATACAGCCATCTTTGGTGTTTATGCTTCACTGAGTTTCTGCTGCCTTTTAGCTATACTCTGGAGCTCTCTCTTAGCAATTTCATTGGCATATAGTTATTTGTTTTTGTGGGGGAGATGAAAACTGGCACCTTCTAGTCTGCCATTTTGCTGGTGCTACTCTCTAATAGGCTTTTAAATGATACATTAAACATGAGTTAAAGCTTAGTCAAGGAATGAGTTGCCTACAATGAAGTATTTTTGAGTTTTTTAAATAACCGAGTCGTCTTTGGTTATTCGTTTGGTATTTTTCTTTAGCTCACATTCTTCCATCCTGCACACCCTTCTTAAAGTCTGACATTCAAGAAATCTCCTGAGCATCAGTGCACCTGCTGTCCACCATTACACATTGATGACAATGCTCAAACATAATTTTCCAAATCCCCAGACCCTCAGGGTGCCTGAGAGTTACTGCAATTCCTTCAGTTTTCACCAAATCAAAGCTGTGCTGTGTTGTGGGCACAGAGAAGGGGCCTGAACTCTCCCTTCTCTGTATCACACCGTATCACCTGGGTAACACCATGTGCCTTTGTTTCTTTGGGGAAATAGCTCCTTTACCTCTTTCCTATAATCCCATCTATTCCAAGGTATGAGGCCAGAAACCAAGACAAAGTTATGCCTTATTCCAATTAACCCAATTACAGTTATACCCAATTATCCCATTTAAAGAGCACCCTGCCTAGCAATGTTCATCTGAACTATTTCTTGTTCCACATACAATGAATGTAGACAAATGGACGCCTAAGCTATTGATCCACTCCTTATCTTCCATGTCCAGATATAAAGTAATCTCTTTAATGATCATCTGCAATACCCAACAACATATTCATAGGCTGAGTTAGGAATTAACCATGCTCCATTCCCTTATGTCTTTCTGAAAATCATCTTCAGAGGTGGTGAGAGCTCTCTACTTCAACATTTACTGTACTGCTAACACTTGTTTGATCTTACCAAAACCAATTTGTTAATAGCCTTCATTTTCTTTCTCCCTGTAAGTCACTATCTTTACCTATATTCCAAAGACACAATGAAGCACAGCTAATTGACTGTAGTCAATCTATAGTGAAACAAGTTGCAAAAAGCCCAAAAATAAGCATTATGAAATCTTAAAACTCTAAGCCAACAAATTAACTAAAGAGGCAAAAGCATCCATAAGAAAGAGAACTGACCTTCAGAGCTTTTGTCCCTTGGGGAATATTAATTTTACCTCTTCTGTTAAAATGATGGCAGCCAGGCTGGGAACTTAGGCTAGATTATTTATTTAATGTGACAGCCCCTCCTCTCCTTTCTCTCTCTCCAACCCTTTCCCCATGACCTTTCCAGATTTTTCAAGTTAAAAATTTTTTTTTATTATTAAACCTCATAAAACTCAGAATTAGGTGAATAGGTACTGAAATCTTGAGTTACCCTTTGTTGCTCTTTGTTTAAAAATTTTTTAAAATATTTCCCAGATGATCTTTACCTATGGACATTAATGGCAGCAATTGTAACCTTTAAAAGATGTTAAATAATCTCACTGATGTTCAGAAAAAAACAAAAGTTCTGTAGTTCCAACTGCCTGTGTGGCAGAAGGAAAACTAAATTCTTGAAAAAGGCCTGTTGATTACAGCTTTCTCTTGTTAAAAGAGTGATTGCTCAATGGGAAATGGAAGATCACAAATCTTCCACTTTTGAAACTAAATGATAATAGAGTTTTAATACCCTAAGAAAAATAAAACCTCCTCCTGAGTGGGCTACTCAAACCCTGCATTGCTTGAATAATGTGTTCAGTTAAGCAGGGAGGCCTGCAAGGTAGTAATTTCTCTAAGGAGGCTGCAGGGAGAGGAAAGTACATTCCAGACACCTAATCATTTACAATTGAGTTTAATGAGGTAGTAATTTACAGCTTTGGGGGTATAAGTATGGAAAGGTCCCTGCCAGGAACTAGACATACTCTTTAAAATCCTGAAGTTTAACGAAGGCATTCGAGGGTGGTTTCATACAGCCCAACTTGTGTAATTCCATCTGCTCAGTGCTTGGACAGGAAGTAAATGATGGGGCACTTGGGACCTACATCTGGAAACAACATGTTTCAGAGGATTTTATAAATCCTGCAGTAAAAGGAGAAGAAGAAGAGAGAAAAAAACAGAGGTGAAAGGGCGTAATTATGGAGGATGAGGAAGTACAACGAAGAAGGGGTTTTGCAGGTTCTTTTTGGTGTGAAGAATAACGTTTTCTAATGTTGAAGTCAGCCATTGATAATACTTGACAAAACATACTTATCAAGTCTGATATGAAAACAAAAGACACTGAAGCTTCCTTTTTGGACAGGACTTGGATGAAGGCTACAAAGTAGTTCAGGAACTACTGAACTTACCTGGAGATGCCTTTCCAGTCTTCCAGCAGTATAGCTGTTACTTTCTTTGTTGTCATGATTCCTTGGTTCATAGTATACTGGGTTAATTTTGCTTTCTGTTCACTGTTGCTTTTTAAATACAGCTAGCACATGAAAGGACTTTGCCTTAAAGAGACAGAAAAGACTCAAGGCACAATGACATGTTGTAAGGGTAAAAAGTAGCTGCTAGACTGGCCTTTATATTATATGCCAATGATTGACATAAATTGGGATTTGTTTCTTCTCACTTAGGCTGAATGTTCTTCATATGCCACTTTATGTTACCCCTATTTCAACTCTCCCAAGAGTAAGTCTCATCCTCCCCAATTTCCAAATCATCAAATACATTCTCCTGTTCATGACCAAGCGTTCTCATTCTTTCCTCCTCTTGTTGTTTCTGAATATTGGAAAGAAATGATGTTAGATCAAAGAGAATAGAGAGGAACCATTACATTTCTTGTCATTAAAGAACATGGATCTAGGTTAAAATTTGTCACTTTGTCAGGGCATTATAAAATATTTTAGAAGGAAATATTGGGTGACTATGTCCCAGGCAGGTAAGTGGTACTGGCAAGAGAAATCAGATGCATTCACAGTGAGCCATGTTACTTATTGGGATCTCTATCATATTCACAATTCTAATCGTTTATAATAATGTTTGAACATTTACTCTGTGTAAGGTGGTTTACATGCATTATCTGATTTAATTCTTTCAGTAACCGTATGAAACACATTATACTTTTATCTCATTTTTGCAGATGAGCAATCAGGTTCATAGAAGATAACACAGATGCATAGAAGATAATAGCTTAAGGTCACTAGGACAGTAGGTAGAATGGAGAATTCAAACTCATCTTTTTGCTTATATATAACTCATATATTATAAGAATTAAGCCTACAGTATTGCCTTGAGTTTCATATGTTTGGATATCATAGGAACTTTTTTTTTTTTTTTTTTTTTTTGAGACGGAGTTTTGCTCTTGTTACCCAGGCTGGAGTGCAATGGCACCATCTCTGCTCACTGCAACCTCCGTCTCCCAGGTTCAGGCAATTCTCCTGCCCCAGCCTCCTGAGTCGCTGGGATTACAGGCATGCGCCACCATGCCCAGCTAATTTTTTGTATTTTTAGTAGAGACGGGGTTTCACCATAGGAACTTTTAAAAGATTTGGCCAGAGTGATGGTCCTAATGACATCGAGGAAACACTTTCAATTCGTCTCAAAAGCAGAAATTTCTATTTTTAAAGTATGTCATATGGTACTTAGACTACTGAGTACAGAAAAAAAGCCTTTTATTTTGTGTCGTACTTTTTTAAACCATAGACCTTAAATCTAGCTCAAAGAAAAAGAGAAATTGATTTTCAAATGCTTTGTTTTCTTATTTTCCAGAGAAGGAACTGTTTTTCATGTCCTATATTTGAATACATTCTTTTGCTGATTAAAAATCATAAACAAGTTTTTTAGTTTCTCAAGATGTATAGTCTATCTTTTGAAAGTCTGGGAAAAATATCTACACTGGAATAATAATTCTTTGCAAAGCTATGTATGTCTATCCACAATAAGAAACACGTGACAAGGTGTTTAGTTACGGTTCCAATCCACATGAACTGGGAAGGACTTTCAAGTTAAATAAATCTTCACATGTGTGACAAAAACAAGCGCCAATATATTACACTATGGTTAATACCAGCAAGGAAATCTGAGAAGAGAAGTGCTAATAAGAGTGGAAAAAATTGGTAAGTTTTAATATTAAGTTCTCATTTCTTTCTTTTTCTGGTCTGCAGAATTAACAGCCTGATTATTGTAATTTCACTGGGTACTGCTAGTTTATTTCCAGTTTTGAGAATATTCCACTGCTAATCTTAGAAAAACCAGTCTCTAGCTTGGAAAAAGCATATTTAGTTACACACAAAACTGTTTTCTTTCTTTAAAAGATCACAGAACTAATAAAGTAAGTAATCTCCAATCTTCTGGGCCAGCAAATAGAAGCTTGCATTAGATTGCTGACATCAGGTGTTACTTTCTCAATGCCAGAGTTGTGATATATATTACCTCTCAAATACATCTGGCATGAGTCAAGCATATAAAAATTAAGTCCATTATTGATTTTTTTATTCTTTAGAGAAGTACTCTAGTGTCCCATTTATCCAGCATGATTGGGAATTGAGATCTTTTATTAAATGGATATTTATCCAAAATTTTTACCTTCTCAATTCCAGTTTTAAATACTTGTGACCAGATTCTACGGGTATCTTGCTGGAATATATGCATTATCTGTCTGTCTTCTTAAAAAGAAGATGGTGAATACAAGTTTGTCTTATCTTTACAACCTCAGATCTTTGTTCTGAATGACATTGACTTGTGTTACCCTGTATTCTGCTGCATTGTAGAATCACTGCTGATGTGTAAAAGGCTATTGAGATGTGAAGAGCTGTGTTAAGGGTGAACGAAACTAGACCAGGTCATTTCAGTTCTTGCAAAGGCCTTTGGAAATTGTGTGCGTATGTGTGTGGGTGTGTGCTCTCTCTCGTTCTTTCTCATAGTTGGTAGCTTCTAAGTCTCTGTGGCTGGAATACCTCGCCCTAAAACTTATGGCTCTGAGAGAGGCTGCTAAGCTCTGCCTGGCTAAGCTGGGACTTTGTGACATCTGTTTAGGTCATTTGGAGGCTGTGGTTGTTCCATTTCTCATTCTGGATTGTGTAGTAGATATCTGAGACTGCCAGATTACTCACCTCTGAGTAAGCGGGCAATGTCTAATGTTATGCTTTTTTTGCAAAATATTAAACAATTTCACACTCCCCATCCCAAATCCTTTCTTTTTATTCTATTGTGGACTTTACTAATGATACTACTACTTTCAGTCACCCCCATCAGAGGCCCAGGCTGTAGCATGGACCTTTGGGGCACGTGATTTTAAAGCCCAATATATCTGAGTTTGAATTTCTTTTCCCCAACTTGACAGTTGCATGATCTTAGCCATGTTAATTCATTCTCTCACTCATTTAACAGATATTTATTGGGTACCTGTTGTGTACCAAGGAACATTCTGGGCTCTTGGGATAGAGTGCATGGAATGTACAGCCTAGTTAGTTGACAACAAATGAGCAAATAAATATATGGGTGTCAAATGGTGGTAGTGCAGGGGGTGTGTGGAATAGAGTGTAAGTGATTGAAATGAACTGAAGATGTTTATGAAAGCTGCTTCAGCAGAGTGGTTGGGAGGAAAGCCTGATAGGAATGCACCCAAGAGAGGATGGGAAGGGCAGAATTGGAGCCGCCATGGATAGGCAAGCCGTTATAGATGTTTTGTAGTAAAGAAAGGCAGAGATATGTAATGGTAGCTGGGGTAAATGAGGGTTTTAAGACCTAGCATTTTTGTAGGCTGGTATGAATGACTGAGTAGAGAAAGGGAATTGAAGATACAGGAGAGAGAGGAAACAATTGTTGAAGCAATGTTGTTCTTGAGTTGGCAAGACGGATGAGATCTACTGCGCAAGTGAAGGGTGTGGCCTCAGCTCAGAAGCTAACAGGTCATCCACAGCCCTAGACTGCTAAGAACAAGGCACACATACCAATGTGTCAGTAGATGTGGTAGCCGGTGCATGTCAATGCCTATTCTGATTGCTTCTGCTTTCTCAGTGAAAAAGGAAGCAGGGTTATCATCTGAAACAGAGCACAGGGCCCATGCATGGGATATTTTTTCTTTAATTTTTTTTTTTTTTTTTTTTTTTTTTTTTTTTTTTTTTTTTTTTTTTTTTTTTTTTTTTTAGGAGACAATGTCTTGCTCTGTTGCCCAGGCTGGAGAGCAGTGGTCCAGTCAGTGCACTGCAGGCTTGAACTCCTCAGCTCGATTGATCCTCCTGCCCTCAGCCTCCCGAGTAGCTCGGGCTACAGGCATGCACCACTATACTTGGCTAATTTTAAAATTTCTTTGTAGAGACAGGGTCTTGCCATGTTGCTCAGGCTGGTCTTGATTTGAACTCCTAGCCTCAAGTGATCCTTTCACTTCAGCCTCCCAAAGTGCTGGGATTATAGGCATGAGCTACTGTGCCAGGCCAACATGGGATACGTGAGGAGAGAAAAAAGGTATGACTGGTCATCTTAGAAATTGAGTGAATGCACTGAAAAAACATAGTTGAATTGCCAGGAGGCTTTAAGTGCCCATTTGAGATGCATGATCATCAATGTAAAACTTGGTCAGTTTCTTTTTATGGAGCACACTTCCTCTATTTTTCTGCCTTTTATGAAGGATTATCATATTGTCATTCCCTCTGGATATTTTTGCCTCCATCCTCTCCTGCCATTCATGCTTCTCAATTTCTTTGCCCTGTTCCTTCATTCCTAGGAAAAAAATCACTGGCTTTCCCTGTTGACTTTCTGGAACATCTTACACACATCTTTATTATAACACTCTTAAATAAACTGTAATAATTTCTTTACATTTCTGCTTTTATCCTTACCCTCATCGTGCATGAATTTCTATTTCAGGTCCCTAGTACAATATCTTCACATTATCAATGTTTAGGTAAATGTTACCTGCTATTGCTGTATATACAGTTCTTATAGATGGCTTCTTTCTGGTATTCAAAGATTAAAAATCAAATCACCCTTCCCTTTGTGTCTCTAGATACTGGCTAGCAGTGATTTTTCTTTGACTTTGTTTTGGAGATTCCATTTATTTACAAAGTATTTGTTGTTTTTCTTCTGGTGTCTAAATAATGGAGAACATTTCTTGGCTCCACTTTAATAAGACAAAGTTAAAAAAATATATTTTCTAACAAATGTTTCCCTTTCAGACAATGGCAAATTACAGAAAACATTTCTAGGTCAATCAAGGCAACTGAGAAAGTTCGATTTTTGACCACAGCTGAGGCAATTTGCTGTGGGGATGGCTGGAGGCACACAGAGGTTCCTGAAGCCAGCTGGGGGGCTGTAATGGATTTCAGATGTGCTTGAATAATGCTGAAGATAAATGTCCCAGAGTTAGGTTATTGGAGACCATTTTAGCTGTTTCTAATAAAATTTTCTTTAAAATTCCAAGATTTTTTTTCTACAGATGCATATAATAATTTTATACTGATCTAATGGGCCTGAGTAGAAACTACAAACTTCCTATTTCTCCCTAATTATGAAGGGAATACATAGTCTTAGTAGAAAAATACAGATGACTATGAAAAACCAAACAAAAATAGTCACTGGATATTTACATACATATATTGATGTAGTTGGAATCATACAGAATGTAATTTTGTATATTTTTATGTGATATCCTGAACTTTTCCCATTAAGATTATAAACTTTCAAGATATGATTTCAATAGTCTTATTATATAGTAGTGTTTTTTTTTTTTCTTTTTTAGTTTCTCATGTTGTCTTGAGGACTCATTGAGATGAGAGTCTTGGGGGCTACTAAGGGCTTTGCGGGAGCAGGAATTGGGAACAAGGTAAGCTCCAGGATCCCCTTGGACTTCTTAGAGTCCATCTTTGACTAATTTTTATATTGGGCTTCTGCACAAAATTCTCTCTGAAGAATTCCCAAACATGTTAAAATTTAAAGTCATTATTGTTGAGTTATAATTTCGTGTTTGTTGCACATCTCGTGTTCTAGAGTTTAGTGTCATGTACCACTTTGTGTGTGTACACACACACACACACACACACACACAATTATTTCTTCAGGATATGTAAATAGATATAGAATTACTGGGTCAAGTAATAGGTACTGTTAAATTATGCTAGGAAAATATTGTCTGGAGAGTAGTTATGCAACTTCAACTTGTAATAGCAGTATATAAAAGGACCCATCTCATAGCACACAAATTACCTTTTCCTGATTGTCATTTTCTATTTTGAGAAGTAACATATCACTGTTATTTTAATAAGCAATTATTTTATAATGGTGAAGCTAGATTTTATTTACATGTTTATTAGTAATATTTTCTTGCATGAATTTACTTGCTCATATTTCTTTGCTAATATTTCTCTTGGAGCATTTGTGTTTTCCAGTGGATTTTAAGATTTACAGTTGATCTTTGAACAACACAGATTTAAACTGCAAGGGTCTACTTATATGCAATTTTTTTCAACAAATGCACAGATCGAAAATATAATATTGGCCCATGCCTGTAATCCCAGTACTTTGGGAGGCCAAGGCAGGAGGATCACGAGGTCAGGAGATTGAGAAAATCCTGGCTAACATGGTGAGACCCTGTCTCTACTAAAAATTCAAAAATTAGCTGAGCATGGTGACACACACCTATAGTTCCAGCTACCTGGGAAGCTGAGGCAGGAGAATTGCTTGTACCTGGCAGTTGGAGGGTGCCATGAGCTGAGATCAGGCCATTGCACTCCAGCATGGAGACAGAACGAGACACTGTCTCCAAAAAAAATATATATATATATATATATTTATATTTCCTTGTGGAACCAGCATGTATGAAAAGTCAGCCCTCCATACTCAGGTTTTGCATCTATGAATACTATATATATATAATATAGATAGTATGTGTGTGTGTGCATATATATATATATGTGTGTGTATATATATATATATAGTATTCGCAGATGCAAAACCTGAGTATGGAGGGCTGACTTTTCATACATGCTGGTTCCACAAGGCTGATTGTAGGACTTGAGTATGCATGGGTTTGGGTATGGGAGAGTCTTGGAACCCTGCATATACCACCAAGGGGATATGCAATCCCCCCACATATACTAGGGAAGACCATATAACAATGCTTTGTGTATTAAAGATATTAACCCTTTGTCTTATTTGTGGCTATTTTTCTAGTTTGTCACTTAAGTGTTAATGATATTTTTATATCATTTAACGTGTTTTATGAATCTGATTTGTCAGTCATCTGCTTTATGACTCCTTCTATGGCTTTTACCCTTAGAAAATCTTTTCCCATTCACCTAAACATTCACCTATAATTTCTGGTTGTCCAGTAGTTTCATTTAAAAACTTAATTCACAAGAATTTGGGACTAAGATGTGCTTTATTTGTAATTTATAACAGCTAACTTTTATGTTATTTTTAAATGATACGTACCAATTTCATTGAATTATTCATGTTTGGGAATGTAATTAACTTTACATAGTTACCTTTTATCCAACAATTTTCCTAAACTGTATTGTTTTCTCTGATCATTTATTTTAAGAGTTTCTTGGAGTTTCTAAATGGAAAAAAAAAAAACCTATCAGGAAATAATTGTTGTTTTGTTTCTTTCTCTCCAACCTGTATGACACTTATCTTTTCTTCTTTCCTTACTTTTCTGGCCAGGGCCAGTACAATGTTGAATAGAAGTACTGATTATGGTATCTTTATCATGTTCCTGTCTTCAAAGGGAATGACCTAACTTCTTGCCATTTGGGGTGGTGTTGTAAGTTTTCATTATATTCTGCTTATCAGGTTGAGGCAGCTCATTTTAATTTTTATTTGCTAAGAGTTCTTTAAAATCATGAATTATTTTTGAATAATAAAAATTCATTTCCCCCATCCATTGAAATATTCATTTCTTTTCTTGTGTTAAAGTGATTGAATTATATTAATTAAGTTTTCTGGTGTAAACCCATCTGAAATTGGACTCAATGCATTATTTATTTTATACATTGCTGGTTCAATTTAATAATAATTGATGTAAGTACTTTTAAATTTATGTTTTAAAATAAATCTGGCTTATTATCCTTCTTGCAGTACTTAAGTATGTTTTTGAAATCAAGGTTATATAAGCACCATAAAACAAGTTGGAGATTGGGTGCTGTGGCTCACACCTATAATCCCAGCACTTTGGGAGGCTGAGGCAGGAGGATCACTTGAAGGCAAAATTTGAGGCTGCAGTGAGCTATGATAGCCACATTACACTCCAGTCTGGGTAACAGAGCAAGACCCTGAGTCAAAAAAGAAAAAAAAAAAAAAAAGCCATCTGGGAACCTCCAGCCACTGGAGTAGTTGAACTACTGTAATCAATACAGCATAAGAGAAATAAACTCTATTCTGAGCCTTACCAAAATTTCAAAATTTCAGAATCAGGAGAAGCAGTAAATGATTGTTTTGTATTAAATTCTAATATGTACTTGTGTCTGTTTCTGTCTCATCCCTTAGTGTGATTGTATCATCTGCCTTCTCTGCCTACATCTTATATTGTTCTTAATATTGTCTCATTATATTTTAGAATCTCGTAATGCAATTCCCTCTGTTTATTCTTGCTGTTCAAAATATTGTAGCAGGAATCTCTGAGCCTACTCTGGCTCAGGAGACTGCCCGATAAAAAAGAAAAAAACCTCAAAATATTGTAGCTATTGCTGGCTGTTTTGTCTTCAGGTGACATTCAGAATGGTTCTGTCAATTTCCTAAACCCTTTGGAATTTTTATTAGAATTGCATAAAATTTGTGGATTATTTTGGGAAGAACATTTGCAAGATTTTCTTTACAACCTGAATTGATTGGTCTTTTCATATCTTCAGGTATTGTTACATTCCTTGCTAATCTTTGTGGTCATTACACATTTCATGCAATCATGCATTTATTCATTCATTACTAATTCAGAGAGCACAATTCTTTTTTTTTCCTTTGAGGCAGAGACAGAGTCTTGTTCTGTTGCCAAGTTTTGGGTGCAGAGACACAATCTCAGCTCACTGCAACCTCTGCCTCCCAGGTTCAAGTGATTCTCCTGCCTCAGGCTCCCGAGTAGCTGGAATTACAAGAATACACCACCACTTCAGGCTAATTTTTGCATTTTTAGTAGAAATGGGGTTTAATCATGTTTCCAGGTTGGTCTTGAACTCCTGACCTGAAGTGATTCACCTACCTGCCTGGCTCAATTCTTATTAAGCTCAAATTTGTAGCCTGCTGCTATTTAGTGTACAGAATTTTACAGAATGTGCTTTGTATATGAATCCTATCATCTGATAGTAGTTAATCTCTACTTTCATTTCTTGATTTCATACGCTTTTCTATTTATTTATTTTTATTGTGGTATCTGGAATGACAATGTGTGCAGTAATGGCTGAGCCTTTATACCCTCCTCTTCCTTGGATATTAAATGACCAATCTCAGGCTTCCCTGAGAAGGGTAAGACCTTGGGCAAAGCAACTCTAGGCAGCTGAGGCTGACCCAGAAGGAGCTGTCAGTTGGAGGCTCACCATTGACCACATTCCTCATAGCTGCACAGCAAGTCCTTTCTAGAAAGGTGACCTGGGCCATGCATTGCAGTGTTCACGACAGCCTAGTTCTGAGAAACTTGGGCAAGTCACATCCCTGGCCCCGTCACATGGGATGGATGAAGTGGTTCTCTATAAAATCTGCTGCTTCTCATTGTTCCAAACACTCTGCATTTTTCTTAACTACAGCTTTTCCTTTTTTCCCTGATGGGTGTTTATTTAAATTGTTTTAAAGTCACTGGAGTAGCTTGACTTACAACTTTGATGTGAAGAGTGCCTGCAAGACCCTCAGCATGTAGCTGTTCACACATAAGCCACAGCAAGACACAGCTGGGACAGGGGAAGAGACCTCATTTCTGGCCCTGGAAGGAAATCCCAATTAAATTGCACTCATGGTTTTGTATTTAATGAAAACCGCTTTGTGTGCCGCTGCCATTGTTTCTTTTTTTTTGACAGTGTTTTTGGTGGCTTGCAGTTTTGCAGGCACTTCTCAACCTCTGAGCTATCTGTAGGTAAATAAACCTGAAATGTTATTAATTCATTATTGGCTGCCATTTCCATTTGTCTACATCCAGAAGCTGTCTCTGCTGTTTTCAATGAACTCTCGTTCTTGAAGCAAATTAATCAAATTAAGCTGGTGTCACCATTTTAAAAAGCCCAAAAGCAAAACAAAATTATTTTTCTCTTTTTATGTTACCTGTTTCTCCAATCATCTCAATTAAGTTCTCCCTGGGACCATCTGTCTAGTGAAAGAAAGGCAAATGAAGAAATGGATATGAGCAGCAGAACTGCAAATAGGTTTTTATTTGCAGAAAAGAAATTATGTAATTGAATCAAGTGATGTGCACTGAATTTTCAAAGAAATATAAAAATCTATTTACAATCAGATATTCTCGGCAACTAATTTAGAGCAGTAATCTGAGGTCAAGATGTTTTAAACACTCCTAGGTAATGGCAACTGTTTATTTTAACAATGCTTACTTAGAGTTGGCGCTACCAAATTTGCTTTTAAAACTCCGTGTGTGATATACTCTTTCCCAGTATTCCATTAAGAGTTTTAATGGTATAGAAAACTAACTAGATAAGGACCCTAAAACCAAATAAAACTAAATTAATGAAGACCATGCAAACCATGGATAATAGGAGAGCATGTTTCAGAGAACAGAACTAACTTCTTCCAGATGCAGTGACACAGAGGCTGGATTAAAACTAAAAGATTATAACCTATACAGACTTCCTTACTAATGCCATTAAGCACAGCAAGCTGGAAAATAAAGCAGAGAGATATTTTGATTTTCTACTATCTGGCCTTACTGCTGAGAAACAAAAGATTTACTGGCCAGAAAAAGGTCAGTTTCCCTCCTGACCTCATATATGTGAATTCTTTTGTAATAGTGTCAAATATGCTTTCCTCCCTCTCAAACTCTTTCCCATCAGATATTCAGATTTTTTTTTTTTTTTTTCCAAGACATAGTCTCACTCTGTTACCCAGGCTGGAATGCAGTGGCACAATCTGGGCTCATTGTAACCTCCGCCTCCTGAATTCTAGTGATTCTCCTGCTTCAGCCTCCTGAGTAGCTGGGACTACAGACACCCACCACCACACCTGGCTAATTTTTAATATTTTTAGTAGAGACAGGGTTTTGCCATGTTGGCCAGGCTGGTCTCCAACTCCTGACCTCAGGTGATCCTCCCACCTCAACCTCCCAAAGTGCTGGGGTTACAAGTGCGAGTGACCGTGCCTGATCGAGATACTCAGATTTTTCCCTTCTCCTTCTTCCTCCTTCCTCCTCCTCCTCTCCCTCCCTTTTCCTCCTCCTCTTCCTCATCTTCCTCCTCCTCCTCTTCCTCCCCCAGTTGCTTAGCTTAAAGTAGTGGAGTATGATGATGGGTTATTTCCCAAGATGTGTGTTTGCTTCAGGTGAAAAAGTTACATGTCAGGAAAGAAAGAAAGACATGGAAGGTACAGGAAAGGATTCCATGGTAGTATATCTGAACAAAATAAATCTTCAGACTGCATCCAATTTTCTATTATAGTCTAAACCTGGAGTCACACTAAAAGTCTCTGTACATCAGTGTTGCTGAGATAGAGATTTGGTCAGGATGGAAATAAATGGAAGAAGAATGAAAATAACCTACATATTCTGATTGTCACAAAAATAAAGTCTGAATGGACATCTTCTTGTTTAAGCATGAATAACATGAAATATTCTTAAATTTGCATTTTAACACCTTATAACACAAACATTTTAAATTTATTTATTACACAGAATGGATGGATTTTCTTAGTTATTCCCCTGTTGTTAGATATTTTTTTTCGCTAACAGAAGATATAATTAAATCTGTGATAAAAATTTTATAATTTAAATTTTTTTAGAAAATAGAGGCTGGGCGTGGTGGCTTATGCCTATAATCCCAGCACTTTGGGAGGCCATAGTGGGTGGATTGCTTGGGCCCAGGAGTTTGAGACCAGTCTGGGCAACATGGCAAAACCATGTCTCTACAAAGAATACAAAAGTTAGCTGGCATGGTTGAGGGTACCTGTGGTTCCAGCTACTCAGGAGGCTGAGGTGGGAGGGTCACTTGAGCCCAGGAGGTTGAGGCTGCAGTGAGCTGAGGTTGTGCCACTACACTCTAGCCTGGGTGATGGAGTAAGACCCTGTCTCTAAGTAAATAAGAAAATAGTCTTAACATGGAAATTATTGGTAAATAACTATCAGTTTTTAAGGAATCTTGCTATATACTACTAAGTTTCTTTCTAAGATACTATCACACTTTTGGCCACCACTCCTTTTGGATGACAGTGCTCATTCTGGTGGACAGTTGCCAGTAGAGGGCCTCTTGTGTTTGTTTTCCCTTAATAAAATAGCTGAAAATTTACATATTATCATTGTCATCATAATTTATCATAATTTGTTATAATTTATTATCTCTGTATCTGTATTAAATATACTGATGCATTACATATTGATATATTGATATAGATATATATCATATATTAAATAATATATAATTATATATCATATATCATAGATGTGATATGTAATTATATAATTACATATTATAATATAGGTATATATCATATATGATATATATTATATATGTGATATATATCATAATATAGAAATGTGATATATATCATGGATACAAAATTATACATGTATAATTACTATAATAATATGTTTATAATTATATACATTATGTAAATATTTACATATAAATTTATATATTGTATGTAAAAATTTAGATATAAATTTATATATAATTATAAATACACATGAATATGTGCAAATATATAATTATATACATATTTACATATGATTATATAAAAATGATATATTGATATACATAGTGATATATAGATATATATCACATATATTGTTATATATCTCATATATTGATCTATCGTATATATAGATCAATATACATCATATATATAAAACCTTGAAAACTATAACATCTTTAGTATTTTTGAAGGCCTTATTTTTATGATTAAAATATGAAGGCCTATTTTTATGATTAAAGTATTTAATCATAAATACTTAAATACATAATACATAACCATAAGTATTTTAATACATAAATTAATATTAGATTTAATATTAATAATGTAGTAAATTTTTTTCTTTTGTTTTGGGACGAGGTCTCACTCTGTTGCCGAGGCTGGAGTATAGTGGTGTGGTCACAACTCATTGCAGGCTTGACTTTCTGGACTCACGGGGTCCTTCCATCTCAGCCTCCTGAGTAGTCGGGACTATAGGCATGAACCACCATACCTGGCTAACTTTTGTATTTTTTTGTAGAGACATTTGCCATGTTAACCAGGCTGATCTTGAACTCCTAGACTCAAGAGATCTTCTCATCTCAGCCTCCCAAAATGCTGGGAGCCACTGTGCCTGGTGTGAGCCACTGTGCCTAGCTGTATGTAGTAATATTTTAAGATAGGTACTAATTATTTTTCCCTATGTGTATTTTAAATATTAAACAAATTTTAGGATAAGAACTATATTTTGTTTTGCTAATAGGCAGAATAACAGAGACTTAGGCAGGGCTAGGATTCCAATCAAGTATATATGACTCCAAACCCCAGACTTCTCTTCATTAGAGCAGAGTACTTTAACAAGTTCACATCTGTAAGTCCTTTTCAGAGGCATTAGACTCTGTTTAGCTCTCATCATTCTGTATATTTTGGCTTGTTTTATTTTAAATACCACATGGCTTTTTAAGAATGGAGATATAATCTTACAACTAATCGCTATCCTAAGAAAATTAATAAATTTTGCTGAGTTGATAGTAAAAATAACTGTTATGATGACAGTAATTGGAAACATTTGTAAGATATTTCAGATTTTGCCAACTGTTTTTCACATGTTCACATTTGCAACATCTTGTGAAACAAAAATATAGTTTACAAAATAACATTTATCGCTGATGCTAATTTTGTTAAATAAGTTTTCCAAAATTCATACAATGGTGAGATTATAGGTAATTTTTAATGTTTTGAATTTTGTTTATTTAAAAACTAAAGATTTATGTATCCTTTTAATCATTACATTTAATCTTTTATATATTTTTAAAGCAAAGAGATTGAAGATAAACACCAGACTTAAAATTTTTAAAAAGTTAAATATAGAACTTCCGTGATTTTTATCAGGAATACATTAGATACCTGTAGCTGAATGGCCAAAATTTATGACATTCAATTCTCATAGCAACCTGAAGTATGATAGATTGTGTTTTTTTGGTTTTTTTTTTTTTTTTTTTTTTTTTACAGATGAAGAAACTACAATTTAGAGATGCTTGAATGATTTTCCCAAACTCAGACAATTAATAATTTATGAAGCCAGAACTAGAAGAAACATTTTCTAAATATGAACAAGCAGCTGTAGACGCTTAATCCAATTATTATTCCATACTGTAGGCCAAACATAACCAAATAAAGCAAGTACGGTTCACTGCAACCAGGAAAACGAGGAGAAAATGCCCTGGAGAAAATGAAGTCAGAACTTGGAAAATCAAGTGGTGATGGGAACCCCATAGGTTGCTATCTGCTGATGGGTGTGCCCTCTCACAATGGAGCCAGTAGTGTGAGGACACCCTGAAAATCTAGGGGTGTGGTACCCATGGAAAGAACAACTTTAGCTGGCTTCTGGCCTCCCATGTTGCAGGGCCAGTTCTTGCTGGGTGTGCTCCAGATTACCCCAAAAGGCAACAGCAACAACTGTGCTAGTGTGTCAGCCTGGAGCCAGGCTTTCTCCTGACTCACATAAACATGGATCAAATGTGCAGCCCTAGATCCAAGTCTCTGTTCCCCAATCAAAAATTCTGGACAAACTGGTTAGTTCTTTCAGATCCAGTTGCTTAAAATGATATACCTTACTTTACATATGTTCATTACCCTCCTGTGTCTAGGTAGTAGCTCTCCTATGAAGCCACTTGTTAAAAACTCCTGTTCTGGAGTGGCACTTGGGGAGTCAGACTGGTTCCCGGGCTAGCTCAGGCTTTTTTTTTTTTTTTTTTTTTTTTTTTTTTTT
>NW_016107625.1:1549757-1551066 GCF_001604975.1 Cebus imitator | reverse complement strand
GGCTCACTGCAACCTCTACCTCCCGGGTTGAAGCAATTCTCTGCCTCAGCTTCCCGAGTAGCTGGGATTACATGTGCCCACCACTACACCCAGCTAATTTTTGTATTTTTAGTAGAGCAGGGTTTCACCATCTTGGCCAGGCTGGTCTTGAATGCCTGACCTCGTGATCCACCTGCTTTGGCCTCCCAAAGTGCTGGGATTACAGGTGTGAGCCACCGCACCCGGCACCCAGGTTCTGCTATGATGTGTTGGACAAGCAGATGGATCTAAGTCTCATCTTCACTCATATCCAGAGAAGAACTTCCCAATCGGAAAATAAATCCAAATACCCCAAGTGTTGAGATGCACCAGTGTGGGATCCAGCATGTGAACTAGGGAAGTATTAAATTCTAAGTCAGTGCTGGGAGTGGGTATGGAGAGGTTAAGCTTCCTTGTGAAATACTACATTCTGAGGCTAAGAAAGGGAGCAGACAGAACCTAGGAAATTTTGGTTGAAATATTAAGATGCTCACAGACAGAGTTGGAATTACAAAACAAGAGAGGCAGAAGGAAGTGAAAAACAGAGTGGTATTTAGCAAGTAAATGGTATTAAGTGTCTTGTTAATTGGTGACAGAAAAATGTAAGTACACTTTTAGTGTTTGTTTAATTTTTTGCTTTGATTTTAGGCTATTTAGCATCCATTCCAGTTTCTTTTGATAATAGCATCTGAATCTCCATTTGGAAATGATCTTTCTCCATTATGTACAGTCTAATGGGCAAGGAAGACCAGTTGGAAATTATCTGCCTGAAATTTAGGTTATGAGAAGAACGATGGAAGTCTGTTAATTATTGGAGTTCTTTCATGACAGCATCAGTTCCTGGGGCAATATTACACTTCCAATACTACACTACACTCTCTGGAGCAGTCTAGTTTCTATATGTTTTATGCCTCGCTTTCTTCAGTGCTATGAGTCCTATGAGCTTTCCTATAACCCTTCCATAAATTCTCCATTTGCTTAAGTTAGAGTCAGTTGCTGATCACAGCCAAAGAATCTTCACTAATACTCTCATACTCCAGATTAGGCAAAGTAATTGAAGTTGAACCTTGTGATGTTCACAGTGTTAACAGTCTACCGAAACAACATAGGCTGTTCTATTTTTGACAGAATGAAGCTGTAACTCCAAATATTTAAGATGATCAGGAGTGGAGGAGGTTACTGGAGACTGATATAGCAATATAATATAGTTACTTCATAATTTATTTAGAGTTCAGCCTGAGGATGTGAGTTGATTTTATTTCCCTCCACCATTTTATTACCCATTTTTTTT
>NW_016107625.1:1544631-1549407 GCF_001604975.1 Cebus imitator | reverse complement strand
ACCAGGATGGTCTCGATCTCTTGACCTCATGATCCACCCGCCTCGGCCTCCCAAAGTGCTGGGATTACAGGCTTGAGCCACCGCGCCCGGCCTTACCCATTTTTTTTCAAGCACACAGCTAAGTTGAACAAATCCTATGATGAACATCCCATGCCCATTATCTATATCCTATTGTTAACATCTTACTATGCTTGCTTTGCCACATATCTATCCATTTAACAGTCTTTCTATCCACCTAACAGTCTTACTATCCATCCTTTTTCGTTTATGCAATTCAAAGAAAATTGTAGACCTTAATATACTAATGTCACTATTCTGTATTCTGCATATCATCAAGAGTTAAATATTCATTTATATATTTTTTCTTTTGATGTAAAATTTACATACAAAGAAATGCACAAATCTTCATTTTAATTTCCTAAGTTTTAACAAATGAATCCATTGGTGTAGCCCAAACCCCTATTAAGATATAGAACATGGCTTTTGCCCAGAAAGTTTCTTTAGCTCTTTTGTAGACAATCTTTCTTTCTCCCTCAGAGTTAACCACTCTGATTTTGTTCCAGGGAGCTTACTTCCTATAAAGGAGAAACAAGTGAGCCGACACGACAGCTTGCCTGGGCCTCTAGTCGTCGTGGTGCTGAAGCACTACTGGGATTGTAACTGATGGACAAAATCGTGGCTAGCACTACTCTCAGGGAGAGCTCTGTAGGTGGTTGGAGGGTGTTTGCTTAGATAATAAGCACTCAGGATGGGAGGAATTGGCTTCTAGGAAGCATGCTTGGGTCGTAGTTGATGGGTCTCTGGTCCAGGAAGAGTGCAGAAGAGGCTGAAAACTGTGACCCTGGTCCTACTGGTGCAGCACTCAGTATCACTTTTAAGTAAAGGTCACACACAGACCTAATGATATCTATTTGAAGGAACACAAATGATTAGCCTACCTGTAGTATTAAATTACTGGCCTGTAAAGGTCCCCAGATGTCTCTGGGCATGAAGTGAAATACAAACTTGTGCTGAATAAATGTAAGGCAATTTTGTTCATGCACTTTAATTACTAACAGGGAAACGACACACTAGGTCTTGTGCATTTGCTACAGAAGGCTTAAGTAAGAAGGCTGGAAATGGTGAGGAAGAAAGGGTGGGGTTACAAATTCACAGATGGTAGACTCTGGACAGTGGAAAGGGATGGGCTGGAATCTGAGGAAGACAGAATATTTTCCCCTTTCTCTGTTCCTTTTCTTCCAGGGAAGGTCCAGGAGGGGGTGTGGTTATTGTGAATTGGTGAAATTTCCGATTCTGATATTTTCTGTTTCTTTCTTTGTTACTATTCTCTGCCACAGGTCACAAGGTGACCTGACCACTTCACATAATTTTAAGCTTACCCCACAGAGACAGACAGGCTCCTTAGTTTTTTCAAAGGGTGATCTTTACCTGGAAATAAAAATGTATGCAGTTGCTCAATATTAGAGCACTACCCTTTTTCTTCTGGAGGTGTATCATTTATGTATCCCACAAGAGTTTTCTCTTTTTGGTATTCCTCCTTAAAAACGTTCACATAGCTGAATCAACATGATATGTAGGTACCGGGATTCTGAGCTCTTTAGAAGCACCTGGTAGGAAGGCTGAAAATGGGAATCTGTGGCTACCTGGCTGCCACATATTCCTAATTACCTTGAGGATTTTAGTTTATGGGTCAAAAAACCATGGATGCAAACAAGAGACTTCATCTATATTTTCACACATAATTTTTCTTATAAAAGTAACTTTACCAAAAAAAAGTAGAAAAAAAATCATAACCTGTCACCATAACAACTGTCATTAGCATTTTATGTTTGCTCTCTCTATGTTTTATAAATTTGACATATGCTCATTACCTCTGTACATTTTACATTGTTTTTACATCTATTCAGTCAATAATTTTCCCAGGTTGCATCTTTAAAATCATGATTTTCTAAGAGTTCCAAAATATGTCACTGAGTTAACATGTGATGGGATGTTTAACTATTTCCTACTCCTGGGCATTTTAGGTTATCTGCATTTTCTGCCAGTATAAATTGCACTATGATAGACCCTTTTTTCACATAATATTTCCATGTGTTGGCACTTATGTACAAGTACAAAAGACAGCTACTACTAGGGGCTATTACTGTTTGCTAAGGAAGATATAAGCCCTACCCTCATCATACATAAGAATAATAGTGAAGAGTACATAATAATGAACAGTTAATGAAGGCTAAGTAGTAAATAAAGAATAGATAGTGAAGATAGTAAAGAGTGTCCCACTGATGCAGTGGTGGACTCCTCCCCATTCTACCAGGAAGTCTGAGCCATGAGAGCCTGTTTTGTAGAGAACTTACTATTGTCCTCATGCTTTTTAATATTGTAAATTATTAAATACTTTAATTGCCTAGAATATTATTGGCTATTTGCATTCGTGTTGCTGCCTGTTTTGCTCATCTCTTCAAGCTTATGTGTGATTCCAAAACTTTTACACTGTGTTCATGGTTTAAAAAATATATTTTTCCTTATCACTATTTATCAGTGTTACTCCTAGTAATACTTTTTTGTTTATTCCAAAGTTTTAAGGCATTTTGTTAACTCATATTTACTTTACTTTTACTTTTTTAATGCTTTCCTCTATGTTTTTTGTTATTTTAAAATGTTTCCTTTAAGTAGAATTAGAAGAGTTAAACAAATATTTTGTGGCTCTCTGTATATATTACTATATAGAAAGTTGCCACATTTGTTGTACCTTCATCTATATTTAGTTTATCATACGTTTAGAAATAGAGATTTAGAACAGTAATTGTAGACGGTGCAGCAGGAAAACACAAAAGCATCTGGAAAAGTAGATTCTGTCTCCTTGACTGCCTGTTACAAGAATTTATTGGTTTTGTAATCCAGAGGTCCTGGCCTCTACTGTTGTCAGAAGTAGCACTTCCCTTTAATTCTAAATGAAAGGATCCATGCCCTCATTATGTTTGACCACAGTCCCAAGGTCTCTGAGACTCCCTGGAGAATACACCCACATGACCAGATCAGTCCTGGTTTTTACTGTGTGCTTCAGCCAGCAGCCCCACTCTGAACTACATCTCTGATCTCGGAATAATGATGTATTATTTTTTCACTGGCTTCCTTAGGCCATGATTACTTTCCCTATACAATTTCATTCCAAATATAAACATAGGTCTATCAATTAATACCCAGATCTCAGCTAAGATCAGTCTGTAACAATTAAGCAAACTCTATTGACAATACCAGAGAACAAAAGGAGATTTGCTATATAGAAGAAAATCTAGGATATTAAATATGAACATTTCCAGGGTTCACAAGGCAAAACCAATTCCTCATTCTTAGGATCCTCCAGAGAATCTATCTTTTTCCTCCCTGCTTGTAAGTTGCAGGAACTGGTTCACATCTCCAAATCAGTATGTCTTTGACCTTGTACCCTGCAAGGTAGTCCAGGCCCCTTTATTCCTCCAGGACTCAGTCAAGGGAAAAATCCATTGTCCCTTCGCTAACTTTTAGTCCAACATCCTAACTTGAAAACAGATGAACATCCTGCAACATCTGTTTCTATTAAAAAAAAAAAAAAAAGCAAAAATACGTATGTAAGTGTCATTATCTATAACAAAGCCTCCATAAATTTGAAAGAGCAGATACTAAAAGACATAAAAAGATTGATTTTTAAAAATATATTAAGCAAAACATCCTAAGGGGATTCTAAAATATATAAAATTTCTTTATTATTTATTTTTCTTTTTTTCAACATCGGAAGGAGAACGGAAATGTCTTGATTCAAAGTACTATACTGAGTCAAGTATTAATTCAAAATGGAAATGTAACTACTAAAAGTGAAATGAGAATAATATAATATGTGATCAAATATAACAAAGTATCATAAGTCATACTCATTGTGGTCATGTAACCAGAAAACTCTAAAGAATAAATCAAAAAATTATCAGAATTAATAAAATAGTTAAATAAAAGGCCTGAATTAAGGAAAATCTGTGCAGAATTAAGTAGTTTTTAATTATTTAGCATTATAGATAATTAGGTGTAAGGAGGAAATGAAAGTTTAAAAAAAGAAAATACTGAACAATAAATCTGGGAATCCAATGAATAAAGTTATCAAATATACTAAATATTTAAAAATTAACATTGAGGTAGAATCCTATTATTTATGCATTTATTCTTTAATTCCACAATTATCTTTGCATGCCTATGTTGCAGAGACATTTACCACTGAGAATATATCGGTGAACAAGACAGATATAGTCCCTGCCTTAAAAACTACCACCTATGTGAGGAGGTATGCATTTTAAAAATTGGCGTTTTAAATAATCACATGACAAATTAAAACTGTGATCATTGTGATATATAATGTGGGGGTTACCTACACATGTGGAAAACATGAGGTGAAAGACAGTGGCACATTTGAGGAAGTCAAAGGCAGCTATGGTGACTCAGTGTAGAGAAAAAATGGGGAAAAAATGAAGTGGAGGGGTAGAGAGAGGGAGGTCCTAAATTATGTGGGATGTTGTTGACTGTGTTAAAAATTTTGACCTTAGGCCGGGTGCGGTGGCTCAAGCCTGTAATCCCAGCACTTTGGGAGGCCGAGGCGGGTGGATCACGAGGTCAAGAGATCGAGACCATCCTGGTCAACATGGCGAAACCCCGTCTCTACTAAAAATACAAAAAATTAGCTGGGCATGGTGGCGCGTGCCTGTAATCCCAGCTACTCAGGAGGCTGAGGCAGGAGAATTGCCTGAACCCGGG
>NW_016107625.1:1523311-1538686 GCF_001604975.1 Cebus imitator | reverse complement strand
CTGTGGGCAATAAAAACACGGCGTCCACTCACCCTCTGCGCTTTCACTGGGAGCTGCAATCCTGAGCTGTTCCTAAACGGCCATCTTGGATCACCCCCGCCTGAACATCTCTTCAGAATTTTTAATGGTATGGAAAAAAAGAAGTTAACTAAGTTTTAATATGAAGCACAGCATCAACTATGTTAAATATTTATGTTTATAATATATAATTGACATACATTACATATTTTTCTTCTTTTAATGTATTTTTCTATGTGTGTGTATTTGTGTATATATTTTCTATGCATATATGTGTATATATGTATATATACATATATGCACACACATACATAGAAAAAGTAAACAATGGTAATCTATGATTTTTCAGTGAATTTTATTTCTTTGATATTTTTCTGGGTTTTCCACATTTTCTATAATGAATGTGCATTCATTTGACAAGTCTCGGGAAACACTGTAGTATTTTTATTTGGGATCTCTTCTGAATTGGTAGGTTATCAAACAGTTTATTTCTGGGCTACAAAAAGTAAATGGTCGTGTACAGTGGCTCATGCCTGAAATCCCAGAATATTGGGAAGCTAGAGGCAAGTGGATCACTTGAGCCCAAAAATTTAAAGCCAGCCTGGGCAACATAGTGACACCGTGCCTCTATTAAAAAAAAGGAAAAAAATACAAAAAATAGCCAGGTGTAGTTGTACGCTCCTGTAGTCCAAGCTACTTGGGAGGCTGAGGTGGGAGGATCACCTAAGTCAAGGAGGAGGAAGCTGCAGTGAGCCTTGATTGTGCTTGAGATGCTGTCTCAAGAAAGTAAAAATAAAGTAAAAGTTTTGATTAAACTTTATTCATTTACTTTTTTGTTATTGTTGTTTAACTGAGTATGGACGAATCTAACACATTAGTGTACATGATTCCCACATCTGGTAATTTCGTAGCTGTACCTTAAGAGAGAACATGTATGTACAGAGAAGAGTTAGCAGAACAGTTCTGAGACTGTTGTCATTAGAAAGACGTGCTTGCAAGGTAGGCCTTGACTGGTGTCTGGAAACTTGGATTTCTGGAAGATTTCCACCATTTGCAGAACTGGATGGCTTGCTGTGCCCAGATGGTTTATACAACCTACGTGGTGTACACTGAAAACCTGCTTTTCTTCTTGAAGTCTGGAGTTCTGGAACATGCTAGGCAGAAGGTAACCTCTGTGACCAGTCCCCATTAAAAATCTTGGGTGTTGAGTCTAATGAGCCTCCTTCATAGATAACATTTCACACATATTGTCACTGCTTGCTGTTGGAGGAGCTAAGTACACCTGGTCTGACTCTAATGGGAGATAATTCCTGAAAGCTTACACATGATTTCCTCTGGGTTTAGCCTTGATTTTACTTTGACATTTTTGCTGTAATAAATTGTGCCATGAGTATAGGTTTATGCTGAGTCCTGTGAGTCCTCCTAGAAACCATTAAACCTTAGGGGTGGACTTGGGGACCCCCAATATAGTAGTCACTTAATTTCATGTCATTGGAGCTTTTATTCCAGAATTGTATTTTTGTTTGACTGTTAATAAACATTTAAACATAAGAGTTTAAGGAAACACGCTGAATCAATAATTTCAGTAAAAGATGGTGTTTATATATTTTTTATTTTATATTTTAAATATTGATTGATTGAGACAGGGTCTTGCTGTTGCTCAAGGTGGAGTGCAGTGGCATGATCATGGCTCACTGTAGCCTTGACCTCCTGGGCCCAAGTAATCCTCCTGCCTCAGCCTCCTGAGTAGCTGGCACTACAGATGTGCACTGCCATGCCTGGCTGAGTTCTTAGTTTTTGTAGAGCCAGGGTCTTACTATATTACTCACGCTGGTCTCAAACTCCTGGCCTCAAGCAATCCTCCTGCTTTGGCCTCCCGAAGTTTTGGGATTACAGGTATGAGCCATTGTGCCCAACTGTATATGTATTTACATATAATACAGAAGTATCTAAACCTGGGCTTATAGTAGCTATATTACTCACTTGATTGGGCATTGATGACTCACAATCACAGTCCCATTGTGTTTGAAAATGAAAAATGTCTAAATAACTTCCAAATATCATGCGGGTCATCTAAAACCAAGTAATTCCCACTTTATACTTTACCATATTGTTCTATTTTGCTTCAAGTTATTAGAATTTAATACATTATATAGTTTTAGCTTTAATTTTCGTGTGTTTTGTTGTTAAAACATAGTTACTGTCAGAAGTAAGCAGCATATGAAAACTTGCATTACCCCACTATACAGTGACAAACACTGCCAACATTTCTATGTACATCTTAGCAACCCGTCTTGTCTCCCTTTTAGTTTTTCATCTTTTATGCATATATATATGATATTTTTAACAGAAGTGAAATGTGTGTATGTATTTCTGTTTTGTTTCACTTTAAATAGTGAATATTTTCATGTCAGAAAATAGCCTTTTAGAGCAAAATCTCATTTGCCACATAGAATTCTATCTTATGAATATTCTGTATAATTAATCAGTCTCATGATACATATAGGCAATTTTTTAATTGTTAGTATTTAACAATTAGCATATTTGATTCAGATTTTCCAAAAATTGTATTTTTAAAGTATTCTAGAAATATATAAAAATAAAAAATTATAAGAATATCAAAGATATAACAATACAGAAGATTGTATTCTAAAGAAAATGTTAGTGAATACATAATCTTGGAGAAACAGTTCTTAGGCATGACTTCAAATGATGGCAGAGCTTTTTTAAAAAGCTTATTCTGCATAAGAAATAGAAACGATTGCTATAGAAGAAAACAATATATTAAAGGTTAAAATACAAATGACAAACTGAGAACAGAGAAACAAATTAAGAAAACCATTTGTAACTTTATAACATATGAAAAATATCAGTGACGGCTTGCATATTTATTAGAAAAAAATATAGCAATTGATAAATGGAAAAAAGGAATCAGTAGGGAATTTGCAATGGCCAAGAAAAATATGAAAATGTCTTCAATTTCATCATTGAAGATAATAAAATATAAATTAAGATAACGCAAATAATTTATCCTGTCAAACTAAGTATCAGTGAAGAATTATAGGCCAGGAGTGGTGGCTCAAGCCTGTAATCCCAGCACTTTGGGAGGTCGAGACAGGTGGATCATGAGGTCAGGAGATCGAGACCATTCTGGCCAACGTGATGAAACCCTGTCTCTACTAAAAACACAAACATTAGCTGGGTGTGGTGGTGCGTGCCTGTAATCCCAGCTTCTCAGGAGGCTGAGGCAGGAGAATCGCTCGAACCAGGGAGTCAAAGATTGCAGTGAGCTAAGATTGTGCCACTGCACTCTAGACTGGCAACAGAACAAGTATGTCTACACCTTCAGCAAGGTTTGTGATGTGACTTCTCTGGCATGCATATGACCAATAAAGACAAATAGTCTTTTGTAAATCTAAAAGTGGATGTTAGTTTTAACTGCCAATTGTTGGACACTATTCTAGACCACTGAGTTCGAATCCCTAGAGGTGAGTCTAGGGAATTTGTAAGCTGCCCAGGAGACTCTTAAATGCATTGAGGTCTGCACACCTCTGGGCTAGATGCCAGAAACATGAAGGAAACAGGTAATGTAGAAGGTGATTTTCATATTATGCTGCAGGCTGTGTCCCCCAAGATATCCCGATAATCATTTTCTTCAGCCTTTTGGATGATGATCTAAAGATTGTCCCTTTCAAATTTTCAGATATCACAGAGCCAGCAGAGTTAATGAATATTTTGGACATATGGAAATGCAACGAATTGGGACAACTAGATCAAGATATAATTTGATAGAAATAAATGTAAGGCCACTTTATTCCAAATATCAACTGCACAAGGGACAGGATAATAAAGACAGTTTGGGTTTAGCAGCGCTAATGATTGAAAATGTCATGGGGCTTTAGTTAGCAGTATCAGTCAACATTATGAATCAGCTACTTAAAAAGGCTAATATGATTTTAGGATGCATTAATGTAAATGAAATAACTAGAATAACAAGAAAATTGACCTTTATTTTATGTCAATCAGTCCACATCAAATGTATTCATGTTAGGTGCCAAACTCTAGGAGGCTATTCATAAATTAACCTATATTCTGAGAAACCAAGTCCCTGATAAAGGGACTTGAAATCATGTATATGAGGATACACTGAAACAAGGGATTTTCAGTCTGAAATAGAATAAACTAGGATTGGAAAAGAAGCATAGTTGGGGTATTTATTTTTTAATTTGCTTTTGCATGATTTATTGCTTTATAATTATAAAAGTAACATGGTTGTCCCTAAGTATCTAGAGGGGTGGGCTGATTGGTTCTATGACCTTCATGAATACCAAAATCCATGATGCTCAAGTACCTGATAGAAAATGGTGTAGTATTTGCATAAAACCTTTGCACATCCTCTTGTATACTCTTGTATACCCTAAGTCGTGTTTGGATCATGTATAATACTTAACACAATATAAATGCTATGTAAATAGTTGCTAATAATGTTTTGTTTAGGGAATAATGACAAGGAAAATAGGCCTGTGTAAGGTCAGTTCAAATGAAACCATCTTCCCCTCCCCCCCCAGTATTTATCCATGATTGGTTGGAATCTATGGATATGGAACTAATGGATATAGAGGGTCAACTGTATACTTATTTTAAAAATTAAAAATTGAAAAATGCCTCACTCAATGTGATTTCAAATATGTTTTAAACATTTCAATACACACATGTAATATAATATCCAGAAGAGCTAAGTCTATAGCCTTACCACCCTACATTTTATGTTTTTCAGACTTTTAAATGATTCTTTCACATTTATTTTTCCAGTGAAATTTAGGAACATTTTGTTAAGTCAAAAAAAGTTCTATTAAGATTTTGATTGGATTGCTGGGTCAAATGGAATTTCTATTTCTAGGTCCTTGAGGAATTGCCACACTGTCTTCCACAATGGTTGAACTAATTTACACTCCCACCAACAGTGTAAAAGTGTTCCTATTTCTCCACATCCTCTCCAGCATCTGTTGTCTCCATATTTTTTAATGATCGCCATTCTAACTGGCGTGAGATGGTATCTCAATGTTGTTTTGATTTGCATTTCTCTGATGACCAGTGATGATGAGCATTTTTTCATATGTTTGTTGGCCTCATGTATGTCTTCTTTTGTAAAGACACGTGCACACGAATGTTCATTGCAGCACTGTTTACAATAGCAAAGACCTGGAACCAACCCAAATGCCCATCGACGATAGACTGGATAGGGAAAATGTGGCACATATATACCATGGAATATTATGCAGCCATCAAAAACGATGAGTTTGGGTCCTTTGTAGGGACATGGATGAACCTGAAAACCATCATTCTCAGCAAACTGACAGAAGAGCAGAAGATCAAACACCGCATGTTCTCACTCATAGGCGGGTGTTGAACAATGAGAACACATGGACACAGGGAGGGGAGCACTACACACTGGGGTCAGTTGGGGGGAAATAGGGGAGGGAGGGTGGGGGGTGGGGAGCTGGGGAGAGATAGCAAGGGGAGAAATGCCAGATGTAGGTGATGGGGAGGAAGGCAGCAAATCACACTGCCACGTGTGTACCTATGCAACAATTTTGCATGTTTTTCACATGTACCCCCAAACCTAAAATGCAACAAAATAAATAAATGGGAAAAAAAAAGGATTTTGATTGGATCTACATAGAATTTATGGGCTAATTTAGGGAAGGTTGACATCTTTTCAATATTGATTTTTTCTATCCCAAATAAGAGCCCTTATGTCCTCCCATAGAGTTCTTCAGAAGTTTAAAAATTGAGATATAATTCAAGTACCATTAAATTCACCATTTTAAGGTGTAGGATTGAATCAATTTTAGTATGCTTGAAGAGTTGTACAGTCATCATCATTATCTAATTAGTACTTTAATTTCTACAGAGAAGCCCCCAACCATTAGCAATCACTCCTCATTCCTGCTTTTCCAAGCCCTTTTCAAACACTAATTGACCTTCTATCTATATGGATTTGCCTATTCTGGACATTTAACATAAAGGGAAGTATACAATCTGTGGCCTTTTGTGTTTGGCTTCTCTCACTTAGCATTACATTTTTAAAGTTCAACTATGTTAAAGCATGTATCAGTGCTTCAATCCTTTCTATTGCTGAATGATATTCCATTGTATGGACATACCACATTGTTTATACATTCATCAGCTGATGGACTTTGGAAGGTATCCACTTTTTGGCTATTATGAAAATTCTGCATGAACACTGTGTACAAGTTTTTTCCCCCCCCTAACAAAAATGCCATTCAGAATGTGTACAAATTTGTATGTGAACATATGTTTTTAGTTTTCTTGGTATATATACCTAGGAGCAGAATTGCTGGATCATATGATTACTCTGTGTTTGGAGAAGAACTGCCAGACTGTTTTCTAAAGTAGCTGCACCATTTTACAACCCTACCAACAATGTACAAGTGTTCCAATTTTCCACATCCTTATCAACACTTACTATTGTCTATTTAAAAAAATTTAGCTATTCTATTGGTATTAAGTTGTATCTCATTTGTATTTCCTGATAACTAATGGCGTTTTATTTTGAGATGGAGTCTCACTCTGTCACCCAAGCTGGAGACTGGAGTGCAGTGGCATGATCTTGACTTGCTGCAACCTCCAACTCCCAGGTTCAAGCAATTCTTATGCCTTGGCCACCTGAGTTGCTGGGATTACAGGCATGCACCACTACACCCAGTTATTATTATTTTTTTGTATTTTTAGTAGAAACAGGGTTTCAGCATGTTGGCCAGGCTGGTCTTGAACACCTGACCTCAAGTGCCCACCTCTGCTTCCCAAAGTGCTAGGATTAAAGGCATGAGCCACCGTACCTGGACAGATGTTGAACATGTTTTCATGTGCTCAGTGCACATAAAAGCACATTAATGTGTTTTCTTTAGAGAAATCTGTTCAAATCCCTTGCCCATTTTTAGTTATTTGTTGACTTTTAAGAATATCCTATACATTCTGGATGCAAATTCTTTATCAGACAAATGATTTGCCAATATTTTCCCCTATTCTGTGGGTTGTCTTTTCACTTTGTTAGGTTTTTCTTTTTTTAAGTGCATGAGTTTTTAGTAGTGAAGAAGTCCAATTTATCTTTTTTCTTTTGTCATTTGAGCTTTTGGTGTCATATCTAAGAAACCACTACTTAATCTAAGCTGTAAAGATTAGTACTACACTTTCTCCTAAGTTTTATAGTTTTAGCTCTTTTATTTCAGTCTTTATGTTAATCATTTCGAGGTAATTTTTGACATGGTGTGAGGTAAGGGTCAAATTTCATTCTTTTGCATATAAACATACAGTATTATCAGCAATATTTGTTGAAAAGCCTATTCTTTTACACTAAATTGTCTTGGTGTTTTGCCAGATATCAATTGACCATAAATATATGGGTTTATTTCTAGATTCTCAATTATATCTCATTGATTTGTATGTCTCTCTGTATGGAAGTACCATCCTGTCTTGATTACTGTAGCTTTATAGAAAGTGTTAAAACTGATGGATGTGTCCTTTAACTTTGTACTTCGTTCACTTTTTAGGGATGGGTCCTCACTCTGTTACCCAGGCTGGAGTACAGTTGTGCAATAATAGCTCACTGCAACTTTGAACTCCTTCCTGTGCTCAAATGATCCTCCCACCTTAGTCTCCTTTGTAGCTGGGACTAGAGGCACCTGCCATCATGCCTGGCTTGTACTTCTTTCGTAAAATTGTTTCAACTCTTCTGGGTTCTTTGAGTCACATGAATTGTATGATCAGCATGGTTTTAGGGGGAAAAAGTCACCTGGGATTTTGACAGGAATTACATTGAAGTATAGATTAATTTATGGAGAATTTCTCTCTTACCAATATATATTTTTAAAATTTTTATTTTTAGTAGAGATTAGGTCTTGCTATGTTGCCCAGGCCTCTTAACAATATTAAGTCTTCCAATTCATGAATACAGACTGTCTTTCCAATTATTCCATTTATTTAGGTCTTTTACTTTTTCAATGACGTGCTATAGTTTTCAGTTGTTAAATTTTGAACTTTCTTTGTTAAATTTATTCCTGAGTATTGTATTTATTTTTTTATACTATTGTAAAGGGAGTTGTTTTGTGAAATAATTTTATTAACCCTCATTCTTTGTGTCATTGTCATCATAAATTCTACTACATATGATATAAACTTTATAACACATTGCCATTATTTTTGCTTTAAATTGTCAGTTGTCTTTCATGGAAATTAAGAGCAAAAAATGCTAGCTTTTTACATCTACTCAAATATTTACCATTTCCAGAGTTTTTTATTCCTTTGTGTTAACACAACTTTTCCTCTGATGTATCATTTCCTTCAGCCTAAATAACTTCCTTTAGCATTTCTTATATTGCAAGTCTTCTGGATACAAATTCTCCTAGTTCTTCTTTATCTGAAAATGTCTATATATCATTCTCATTTTTATAGAATAGAGTCACTGGCTAAAGAATTTCAGGCAGTTTTTATTCTTTTAAAGGAAATGTTGAAATTCTTTAGCATTTTAAAGATGACATTCCCTTGTCTGTTAATCTCCACTGTTTACGATAAAAAATCAGCCATCTTTTGTATCCTTGTTTTCATATTTTTTTTTTTGGTGGAGGGGGATGTGGAGTCTCTGTCACCCAGGCTGGAGTGCAATGGAGCAATGTCAGCTCGTTGCAGCCTCTGCCTTCCTGGTTCAAGTGATTCTCTTGCCTCAGCTTCCCAAGTAGCTAGGATTACAGGCCACATCACCACACATGGCTAATTATTGTATTTTTTAGTAGAGACAAGTTTTCACCATGTTGGCCAGGCTGGTCTTGAATTCCTGACCTCAAATGATCCACTTGCCTTGGGCTCCCAAAGTGCTGGGATTATAGGCCACTGCTCCCAGCCTCCTATAGTTAATGTCTTTTTCCCCTATAGCTCCTTTAAAAATTTATCTTTACTTTGACGGTAATATACCTAGGTTTGATTTTGATTTTCTTTTAGTTTATGCTATTTGAGTTCTCTAGGCTTCTTGAAGTTGTAGGTTTGGTTTATCACCAATTTGAGGAATTTTCAGCCATTGTATCTTCAAATATTTTTTTGCCCCTTGCTCCCCTTATTTTTAGGGTGTGGCTTTTACTTATGGTAATGGTCCTTATTCCCTAGGGCATTTCTGGAATCTCAACTTAATGTTCAGGATTCTGAGCAAGGCCTCTCAACACTGTCTCAACTAGAAACCCAACATCTCTGACCCCTACGTGACCTCTCTTATCTCCAGTCAGCTCAGTTCTGCGTCAGCTACATTTGCTGGACTTGTGGAGATGCACCCTGTGTATGTACAGCTCAGTCTTCAGCCAATAACTCACTGGACACCACCATGCAGACTTCTTGATCCCTTCTTTGTGCAGTTACTTTATCACCCAAGCCATAATCCAGCTGCTTCAGTACCCCCAAGTTCGGACTCCTGCCTCATTAGCTCAGTGAGGCTGCTATGCTTTGCTTGGGCATCACCTTCCTACCCAGTTGTCTGGAAATTGCCCCCAGGCAGCAATCCAGGGAAAATGTGAAGTTTATCTTATATATTATATTCCTTCTTTTGAGGATTATGATCCTGCATTTCTTGTGGTCCAGTACTTGAAAGCAATTGCCTTACATATTTTGTTCAGTTTTAGAGTTGTTTAAGGTGGTGACACTGTCATGGTAGAGATGAAACCTGACTTTTCTTGTTAAATGATTTATTTAGAATATGCAAAATATGCCATCAGATATATCTAGCTTAAATGAGGCTAGCAAATTTAGATGCTCACAGGAATAATCCACAGACCTTAAAAACTAGTAAGATGGTCTGGGTATAAGTCTTCCAGCTGCTGAGCTATATGTATGTCCTTTGAAAACATGTTGGTCAAACAAAACTTTCATGATCTTTATAGCTCAAAACCCCTGGTGACAGCCTCTGGCTTTGTAAACTTAGTCTTTCTAAGTCTCTGTTTTCTCATTTATAAAATTAGAATAATTATACTTAGAAGGTTATTGTTAGGTTTAAATAAAATAAATACTTGGAATGGAATATTCATCAGTAAATAACAGCTCATCTAAGAACTTGGATTCACCATCATCTCAGTCAAGGAGGCTGAGTCTACTAGCTACTAGGACCCATGACTACTTTCCTCAAAAAGACCACCAAGGGCTGAGCGTGGTGGCTCACACCTGTGATTCCAGCATTTTGGGAGGACGAGGCAGCAGATTGCTTGATGTTAAGAGTTCAAGACCAGCCTGGCCAACATGGCAAGATAATACAAAAATACAAAAATTAGCCAGGTGTGGTGGCACATGCCTATAATTCCATCTACTTGAGAAGCTGAGGCACGAGAATCACTTGAACCTGGGAGGCTGAGGTTGCAGTGAGCTGAGATTGCACCACTGCACTCTAGCCTGGTTCTCACAGACTGTCTCAAAAAAAAGGATGGGGGACTTCTCATTACCTTTTAACCAATCAAAGCATAAATGAAGTCCCCATCAAGCTTGCTGCTTCCTTACTCTTGAGCCAGCCACTCTATATTCCCTCACATCTCAAACTGTTTACCATTCCCTCTAGAATCACTGTTCCATAACCAGTGACAACTCTCCATTTTCAACTATTGCTGGAGTCCTCTCTCTCTCTCTCTCACTCTCTCGCTCTCTCTCTGTGCTTCCTTGCCTTTAAATATGGCTCTTTTCTAAGAAAACTAAAAGTAGCTATGGCTGTTTATTTATTTTTATTTTTTATTTTTTTTTGAGTCAGAGTTTTGCTCTGTTGATCAGGCTGGAATGCAGTGGTGTGACCATGGCTCACTGTAGCCTCTCCCTCCCGGGCTCAAGTGATCCTCTCTCCCCAGCCTCCCTAAGTGCAGGGATCAGAGATGTGACCCACCCTGCCTGGCCCATTTACTTTCACTAACCCTATTTACCACAGCACCAGACAACAGAGCCAACATCCTCTTGTAGCTCATCATTTCCCCTTCATTTCTCCACCATCTCATAAAAATCCCTCTCCACTGAAGCTTATTCCATCAAACTTTATTACCCTCTACCCTATAGCTTGCCGTTTCATATCAACATTCCCAATTATTTCCCTAGTATTAATTCTAAAATCTTGGCACCTGTCTAATCTCTACCCCAATTCCGTCTCCTTTCCACATTGCTTATGGGTGGTGATGACATTGATGACCCATTCTGTGCCTTAACTCTGAGCTCCTTGATCTCCTATCAGTCGTGGCCTCCTCCTCTCCACTTCTCCCATGTACTCTCATGCTAATCATTAGCACTTCTAATCGATCCACTTATAAAATTACTAATGTATATATAGGTATCTGTGACCACAGGCTCCTTTCCTTATAGTTGCTTGTTCAACACTCCCATCAGAATTTTCAGCAGCCTCTTTATAGCAATAACCTAATAACTCTTAGCGTTTCTTTTCTTCATTTCCTTGTCTCCAGATTAATGTCCAGAGCTCAGGATTTCAAAGACACTCCTTCCTGTAGTCAGAATTCTCTTTAACCTCTGTTTTTTTCATCACCTTGATCTGCTCAGGCAAATCCCTGATTCCAAATGAATTCACTCATCTGTTCCTTCCCTATCTGTCCACACCAAGTGCTGCTGGCGGAAGTCACACAATAGGTCACAGCAGTTCAGTCATAAAATAGTAATTGACTCAGCCATTCTCCACAATGGCTATTTCAAACTTCCTACTTCCCTTCTTCCTATTCTGAAGTTTTGGTCAACTAGAGTAATGCAATCTGAGCCCCACATTACGTGAGTATAGATAGAGGCTCTGGTCTTAAGCCAGGACAAATGCCTAACTTTTGTTCATAAACTTGGGCAAATGTGTGGAGATTCTCCAGTCCCAGTTCATCCACGAACAACATTTTCCTAGTGTTCAGTTTTACAGAGTAAACCCAGTTCTGACTCAGCACAGCATTTGAATCTTATGATTTCAGCTTCCTTCCACATAGGGCGCTAAAATCCCAGTCCCAAGGACTCATATCTCATCTGAGTCCTCTGCGGGATTTGTACCTTAGCTCCCACTAAACACATTCCCTCTATTTCTCATATCTTAAGACGTCTTTCTCTATCTCTTTCTCTCTCTCTCTCTCTCTCAAGCTCTACATTTTAAAATATTTAATATAATTTTATATAGCATTTATATTCATTTGAAATGAGAGGGAATGATTTTTACTGGGTGCATTTTTTCCATCCCAGCCTAGAAATCTAAACCTTTGGTTTGCAGCAGATATAATTTTAGTTGTAGCTGATGTAATTTTATATTTGTGTGATTTCTTGATTAATGTTAATATCCTCTACTGGACTCAAAGCTTCATTAAGGGCAGAGACTAGGTCTACTTTTTGCTCACCATGTGTCTTCAGCACAGAGCATAATTCTAGTATTTTACAGGCATTCAATAGTTAAGTGAACAAATTAATTTTATTATTACATATGTTGCAATGGCTTTTAGTATCCTGTACCGTTGCTATTCCTAGATCATTCCTCTCACCTCACCAAATCAAACTTCCTTCTCTTAAGACTCGTATTGTTTAGATCAGGTCATTCTCATCCTCTGCTTGTCGTCTTCAGATTTTATTTCATACTAGTTACAGTTATAAAACTATCCTGTCATTATCTGAAACCATCCTTGAATCATTTAGTATGACTTTGGCTGCAAACCAAAGTTTAATTTGCCTTAAAAGATAAGGGAGGCCAGGGACAGTGGATCACCACCTGTAATCCCAGCACTTCGGGAGGCTGAGGCAGGAGGATTGCGTAAGCCCAGGAGTTTGAGACCAGCCTAGGCAACATGGCAAAGCCCTGTCTCTACAAAAAACACAAAAATTAGCCGGGCATCATTGTGTGCACCTGTAGTCCTAACTACCCAGGAGGTTTAGGTGGGATGATCACTTAAGCCCAGGAGGTTGAGGCTATAGTGGACATAGATCTACACCATTGTGCTACACACTGCACCATCTGCTTGAATGACACAGCGAGAGCCTGTCTCAAAAAAAAAAAAAAAAAGTTTATAGCTCACATAATAAGAAATTCAGACACAAAGCAGCTTCAGGTATATCTATCAGCATTCTGATTTTGTTTTGCTACTGCTCCCTTGGGCTCTGTCTTCCTCTCTGCATTGGCTTTATCCTTCAATTGTAGCAAGATGGCTGCAATAGTTTCAGACACTGTATCATCCAAATGAAGAATTAGAGTGGATTTTTTTTCCAGTGCCTCCTTCCTATAGTTAAGAAAATATTTCCCAGAAGCTCCTCGAACTTTCCCTCATAACACCAAGACAAATAGATTATTGGCCTAGTCCTAAATGAGCCAATAGTAGTGAGACTTGGATTACCATGCTTAGCTTAGTGTAATCATGAGGGATGGGTTGAAAGTTGTGGGAGTCAACCATCTTTACTTCCATAACTCTACATTTAAAATCTAATTTGGGGGACCCATGTTCTCAGGATCTCCTGAGACTGTCATGGAATAAAAAAAAGTTTAATTTGAGCAACACAATTATACAGCATAAGACTAGCAATGGCTATTCTTTCATCTCTTTCACTTCTTGACATCTGTTCAATCTTTCCTTTGCTTTTGTTGAATCCTATAGCCTATCAATCCAGCTCGATTTTTCTAACACATCAGAACTCAGCTGGTGACACTACCTCCTCTTCCTAATCTAATATTCATTTTCACAGGACTCTTCAGCACATGCAGTTCTTTTGCCACCATGCCTCTTTAGCCACAACCACCAGATCAGCCCAGTTAACCCCAGATGAACAATGAATTATCTTTTATCTTTTTCTTTTTTTTTTAGATTGCTAAGTCTTGCTAGAAAAAATTACATAGTTCTGCAGATTTGTGTTACTGTAAATTCATAGATGTTAAACTGAATATAGTTCGTAGTGCCATGCAGCAATTCTTTACTGCTTTCTAGTCAATTCCTTTAATAGGCATGATTCACTAGTCTTATGTGACTTTGGAAAACACTTTAACCTCTCTATAATGAGAATAAGAGCACCTATGTTGGAAGATTGTTTTATGAATTAAAAAGACAATGTATGTGAAGCAATGTTTCTATTCCCTGGTACATAGTACTCAATTAAATACTAGCCTTTATTTTAATGGCAAATCCTAAACTTTGTTCTTTTCCTTAAGTCCTTCCTTTAACTTGAGTCTTCTTTTCTTCCCCATTGCCTTCTACTCTGAACACTTTCTTGACTTATGAAAAAGAGAGGCGAATATTTTTGGATCCCCTGGTTTCTTTTCATCTCCAAATACACCAGGAACTACATGCATTTTTTGCACCCTAAATAACTAGCATGGGGTCTAGCCCATGAAAATATTCAGTGTTTATTCTGTTGAATTTAAAATCCCCTTCTTTTTAATGTTGATTCTATGAAATTAGGGAATGATGAAGGGGCAACAATCATAAAGTGATAGTTTGGAAATTAGGTTAAATATTTGCTCATGGTGGTTACTGAAAAATAAGTTCTCCAGTATTTAAAAATCTGCTTGAAGGGAACTTGGGACTCAGGCGATGTTTAAAGGAAAAGACGCATTTAGCTCTGATAATTTGCTACATAAACAAAACACAGATGAATAAGCTGGCTTTATTTGTAAATAATCATTTATGGTTCAAATAATTTCTCCTCTGTGACAGAGACTTCCCTACTTAATATTGCAACATCTTTCAACTATAAACAGCAAAACCAAATGGCTACAGACAATGATCAGTGTGTTTTATGATAGCAATATAGAGAAAGAACAAACATTCTCCTACTAACTAAACAAAACCAACCAAGCAAAGCCATTTTAACCTTTCTTGGGGCAGGATCAGAATGTAATAAATATGTTTCTTAGCGTATACCCAGTCTACATTTCTATGGCCAATTCTTATATTAAATTAAGTTTATTTCCTTGCACTAAGCTTGGATTTAGGAGAGAACGTTAGAATGATGTTATTTTCTTGAGGATGTTTATTCTAGTAAATGTCTCTTTTTCCTTTTTTTTTTTCTTTGAGATAGAGTCTTGCTCTGTCACCAGGCTGGAGTGCAGTGGTGCGATTTCGGCTCACTGCAACCTCTGACTCCGTGGTTCAAGTGATTCTCCTGCCTCAGCCTCCCAAGTAGCTGGGATTACAGCCATGTGACACCACACCCAGCTAATTTTTGTATTATTAGTAGAAACAGGATTTCATCATGTTGGCCAGGATGGCCTCAATCCTGACCTGATCCACCCACCTCAGCTTCCCCAAAATGCTGGGATTGTAGGCATGAGCCACTGTGTCTGGCCTCCTTTTTCCTTTTTTTTTTTTTTTT
>NW_016107625.1:1491185-1522768 GCF_001604975.1 Cebus imitator | reverse complement strand
CTCTATTCAGTCAATATATGTCATGTTTCTTTTGGTTTTATTAATTTCTCACATTTTCCAAAACTACCTAAAATTAAAAAAGGACATATTGGTACAAATTGGAATTGACGAGATATATCAATGAATCAAGTTGTGTTGACCCTAACTATGCATTTACAATGAAGATTTATTAGTTAGGATTCTAAACAACAGAATCTAAACTCATTAAACTTAAGAAAATGGGATGGGCTTAGCACGGTGGCTCATGCCTGTAATCCCAGCACTTTGGGAGGCCAAGGTGGGCAGATCACGAAGTCAAGAGATCGAGACCATGCTGGCCAACATGGTGAAGCCCCATCTCTACGAAAAATACAAAAATTAGCCGGGCTCCAGTAACACTATTTCTGCCCCTTGTCTCTCAGACCTAATGGCTCCCTGTTAATGCTAATATCTGGGTACCTCAAAATCTATTAATACTGCCCATATATTTATAAGTAGTGTTTTAATTGAAATTCTTAATTTTAGCTATTGAGATGGATTCTATTTATTATCAGAACTCTGACTGGTACTGGGAATCTAAAGTAGACCCATAATCAAACCCTGTGGATAAGAATCCTTGGGCAAGACTATTCTCTTATTTAATGAAAATAACATCCTAGCTTGGTGTTATGGTGGAGGTAACTACTACATGCAGTGACATCAGGATTACTGGAGTGACTGCCAGTGATACTTCTGACTGCAGCTGCTATCAGATAGCAAATGTGATGGTTCAACTGGAGCAAATTAACACATTTCCTGGTATTTTTATATGAAACTATTGACCTCAAAAATTGATTTTGTTCAATTATAATTCATAATTACATTTATTAGCAATTTTTCTTTGAGATAGAGTCTTACTCTTGACACCCAGGCTGGAGTGCAATGGCACAATCTCAGCTGACTGTAACCTCCTCCTCCTGGGTTCAAGTGATTCTCCTGCCTTAGCCTCCCTAGTAGCTGAGACTACAGGCGTCCACCATCATATCTGGTTATTTTTTTTGTGTTTTTAGTAGAGATGGGTTTTTCCCATATTGGCCAGGCTGGCACTTCAAGTGATCCACCCTCCTCAGCCTCCCAATGGTAGGGAGAGTACTATCCCTTCACTGCCTTGACTTTGTGCTATGCTGACTGTCTTGATATCTGTGATCATATAGCCTGGCAGAGCTTGGGAATCCTGATATATCACAGAACAACATGCTGGTTTATTACATATATGACCTTATGCTAATTTGATTTGGTAAGCAGGATGTAAAAAGTGGCCTACATGCCTTAGTAAGATACATGCATGCCAAATGATGAGAAATAACCTCTGACTGTTCAGCCAGCATATATGAGATATGAAAAATCCAGAATTGATGACATGAGATATGTGGATGGACCTTATAGAATGGCCAAAGTGAATGTCTCATCACATGGTTCCTACTATAGAGGGAGATCTCAGAATTTAGGTTGACGAGATGATCCATCCTATGGATAATCAGATAGCCTCTATTCCTCAATGACTTGTTTGATGAATTTATGCACAAAGTGACCATGTTGGCAAGATGGAAAGTTATGCATGGGCTTAGAGTATGGATTTCCCCTTACCAAGGCTAATTTTGCTGTTACTCTGATGATTGTCCATGCTACCAATAAATGAGATCCGTGCTAAGGTCCTGATATGGCACCATTTCCCAAGGTGACCTGCCATTATCATTATAGACGGAGTAACAATTTATCCTCAAGTACATACATACAAATTCCTGTGGCATTATAGACTGCTCTATTCATTGTCATGGTATTCCATACAATATTTCTTTTGACCAAGGAATGGTGAAAGAACTATGTTAAAGGGCATGTGACTAAGAAATTCACTAATAGTACTATGTACCATAGAAGAAGTGAGTGACTTGTCAAAGGGAGCTGGGAGAAAACATCCTGCACAATTAGGATATTTTCCTACAGGATGCAGCATATGCTTTAAATCAGCACAAATATTTATTATATCACATAATTCTTTAGGCTTTTAAAACATCTGGCCACTGTTTCTCTCAGAACTCTTAAGAGTTGGCTTGTTCTAGGCCACCCCTTCCACTGATTTGAGCTTTCTGTAGGAACTTTCATTCACATATATACAAAAATTATGTCTCTAAATAATCTCAAACATCATATATTATCCACAATCAATAGTAACAGCTTGTTAAAAGCTTTTAGTAGTTCAACAAAACAATACAAATATTTCTTAATAGTGTTGTGCTATTGTCATATCTGTTTCTTTCTATGTTATATTAAAGTGTAGGTAAATACTCAGGAATATTATTCCTTCATTTTGTAATAGATCTTTTGTTAATATGAATTGCCTTCTTTGGCCCAATTCATGTTCTTTGCATTTAATTCAAAATAATCTGATATTAATATTGTTACTGTTGCTTTATTTTTTCATATTAGCTTGTATCTTTGCTCATATTCTTATTTTAGCCATTTTAATACTTTTTTTCTTATTTCAAATTTTTTTCATAGAAACAGAATATAGCTGTACTTTCTTTTCTGATATATCAGGAGGATTTTCAATTTCCTAGGAAGGTGATTCAATTTACATTTCTTATGGTAAATTTATTATTATTATTTTGCTTCTGGGATTTTCTATGTTTTCCTATTTGGCTGTTTTCCTCTCTCTGTTTTCTATCTTTTGCTGTATGAACTATGTTTTCTTTGCTTTTACCTTTGTAACATTTTGGAATTTAGTATATCCTTTGAAAATTTTCAAAAGCATCCCTTATCCCTATTTCTCTGATTACCAGAGATTTGGATATGCAACAGGATGTTCCCCCTGCCATTATTTTATTTCCTTTCTACCTCTCATTAGCTGTTTGTGTAAAAATCAAATGGAGATATTAATCCAGTTTTTTTCCAGGAAGAAGATATGGATAGTATATTTTCTAAGCCTTTATATCTTGTGAAGTATGAAGTTCTTGCCTCCATTTCTGACAGGCAATTTGACTGGAATTATTTGAATGTAATTGCAGCCAATCAATCAGACAGTCTTTTTTATTGTCTGTTGGCATTTAAGTGGGAGGTGATATATAAATTATCAGATAAGGCCAGGCATGATGGTTCATGCCTGTAATACCAACACTTCTGGAGCCCTAAGAGGGAAGATCACTGAGCTCAGGAGTTATAGCTTGTTGTCCCAGCTACACAGGAGGCTGAGTTGGGAGGATCTCTTGAACTCAGGAGGTCAAGGTTGGAGTAAGCCATGATTGCACCACTGTACTCCAGTCTGAACAACAGAGTGAGACACTAATATTGTTTGGCTGTGTCCTTACCCAAATCTCATCCTGAATTGTAGCTCCCATAGTCACCATGTGCTGTGGGTGGGACTTGTAGGAGGTAATTGAATCATGGGGGTGGGTTTTTCCTGTGCTATTCTCATGATAGTGAGTAAGTCTCATGAGGTCTGATGGTTTTCTAAAGGGCAGATTCCCTGCATACGCTATCTTGAAGGCTGCCATGTAAGATATGCTTTTGCTCCTCTTTCACCTGCTGCCATGATTGTGAGGCCTCCCCAGCCATGTGGAACTGTGAGTCCATTAAACCTCTTTTTCTTTATAAATTACGCAGTCTTGGGTATTTCTTCATAGCAGTATGAAAATGGACTCATATAGAAATTGGTATTAGGAGTAGGGTGCTGCTGTAAAATACCTGAAAATGTGTAAGCAACTTTGGAACTAGGTAACAGACAGAGGTTAGAACAGTTTGGAAGGCTGAGAAGAAGAAAGGAAAATTTGGGAAAGTTTGGAACTTCCTAGAGATTTGGAGGGCTTAGAAGACAGGAAAATGTGGGGAAGTTTGGAACTTCCTAAAAACTTGTTGCACGGCTTTGACCAAAATGCTGATAGTGATATGGACAATAAAGTCCGGGCTGAGGTGTTCTCAGATGGAGATAAGGAACTTGGGAGCTGGAGTAAAGGTATCTCTTGCTATGCAAAGAGAGTGGTGGCATTTTGCCCCTGTCCTAGAGAACTTTGAACTTGAGAGACATGATTTAAGGGTATCTGGCAGAAGAAATTTCTAAGTGGCAACATGTTTAAGACAAAGCAGAACATAAAGTTTGAAAAATGTGTGGCCTGATAATGCAGTAGAAAAGAGAAACCTACTTTCTGAGGAGAAATTCAAGCCAGCTGCAGAAATTTGCATAACTTACAAGAAGCCAAATGTTAAATGCCAAGACAATGCGGAAAATATCTTCAGGTCATGTCAGAGACCTTTGTGGCAGCCCCTCCCATCACAGGCCTAGAGGCCTAGGAGGGAAAAATGGTTTCCTAGGCTTAGTCCAGGGCCGCCCTGCTGTGTGCAGCCTTAGGACTTAGTGCCCTGCATCCCAGCCACTCCAGCTGTGGCTAAGAAGGGCCAAGGTATAGCTCAGGACGTGGTTTCAAAGGGTGCAAGCCCCAAGCCTTGACAGCTTTCATGTGTTATTGAGCCTGTGTGTGCATAGAAGTCAAGAACTGAGGTTTGGAAACCTCTGCCTAGATTTCAGAGGATATATGGAAACGCCTGGATATCCAGGCAGAACTGTGCTGCTGGCGCAGAGCCCTCATGGGGAACCACTGCTAGGGAAGTGCAGAAGGGAAGTATGGGGTGGTAACCCCATACACATGCCTAGTGGAGCTGTGAGAAGAGGGCTACCATCTCCAGATCCCAGAATGGTAAAGCCACTGACAACTGGTACCCTGTACCTGGAAAAGCCATAGACAATGCCAGCCTGTGAAAGCAGCCAAGAGAGGGGCAGTACCATGTAAAGCCACAGGGGTGGAAATGCTCAAGACCATGAGAACCTACATCTTACATCAGCATGACCTGGATGTGAGACATAGAGTCAAAGAAGATTACTTTGGAGCTTTAAAATTTGACTGTCCTGCTGGATTTCAGACTTGCATGGAACATTTACCCCCTTTGTTTTGGCCAATTTCTTCCATTTAGAAGGGGTGTATTTACTCAGTGCCTGTGTCTCCACTATATTTAGGAAATAACTAACTCACTTTTGATTTTACAGGCTGATAGGAGGAAGGGATTTGCCTTGTCTTGGATGAGGCCTAGGAGGGAAAAATGAACTTTAGACTGGATTTTTGAAATAATGCTACAATGAATTAAGATTTTTGGGGAACTGTTGAGAAGGCATGATTGGTTTTAAAATATGAGGGCATGAGATTCAGGAGGAGACAGGGGCAGAATTATATGGATTGGCTGTGTCCCCACTCAAATCTCATCTTGAATTTTGTTCCCATAATCCTCACATGTTGTGGGAGGGACTTGGTGGGAAGTAATTGTATCATGAGGGCAGGTTTTTCCCATGCTGTTCTCATGTTAGTGAATATGTCTCATGAGATCTGATGGTTTTATAAAAGGCAGCTCCCCTGCACACAATCTCTTGTCTGCCACTGTGTAAGATGTGCCTTTTCTCCTCCTTCACCTTCTGCCCTGATTGTAAGGCCTCCCCAGCCATGTGGAAGTGTGAGTCCATTAAACCTCTTTCTGTGTATAAATTACCCAGTCTCGGGTGTTTCTGCCTATCAGTATGAAAATGGAATAATACAGACCTGATCTAAAAAAAAAGTGTCATTTAAAATTAAAAATGGCTACAAGCTAAACACATGGTAATTAAAATTCACATTTGAGGAGAAAAGGAAAGAATTCAGACTGTGGGAAATCTCATCAGTAAAGTTGAACACAAGATGAATATGTTCTTGTAAAATGCTGAAGGAAAGGTTAATGATTAAAGAGAAAATTGTGGCTGTAGAAGAGACTCACAGACTCCTCACAATAAAACCAGTTTTCCTGCAGAAGAGACCCAGAACAAGTGGAACAATAGAAGCAATTAAAGCTGCAAGGTAGGAAAATATTCCTGAGCAAAATTAGTGAAAACAAATCCATAATTAAACACATCCTGTAAACATTTTGAATTGCAAGATTGAAGGCGAAAATCATGTTTCTAGGCAAATAGACCATTTAAATTAGAAGATATTTAGTCTAGTTTGTGATTGATTTTTATCTTTTTTTCTTTGTCTTCATAGTCTTTTTAGGAAGAAGTCGACAAGCTAAATGTGAAACTGCTAGTCAGATGTCATTATAATCTAAAAGTATTTTACAAAATTTTAGAAAAGCTAGGACAAAGTTTAGTCATTGTGGATTATGTTAACTGTCCAAGATACAGCTTTTGGAGGTTACAGAACAACAAATGACATTGGTGCCCTTTTGCTCTCTGAGTCTGTCCTGTGGCATGTATTTGTTCTATTACAGAGATTTCAATTCAAGTTAGAAGTTTTGGGCACACATTCTAATTGAATGAGATGCAAACTCCATTTACAACGTAGAACAATCAGCTATGAAGAAGAATGGGTGGGGAAACATTTCCTTCCATAATTTTTACATAATTTCTTAAACTCTTGTATGCCCTTGAATACATTGGCCTGAATTGGTGTCATTGGTATGGGCCCTCTTAAGTCAAATTGTTACCACAAGGATTTTGTATGCAGCTTGGCATACTAATCATAGATTATTAGTTTTAAAGTCTTGGTCTTTACAGGGCCTAGATACTGAGTGTCTCATGGAATGGTCATGTTCTCCAGACATTTGAAATGTTTTTCACTCTGTTGACAAGCAGAGTCTGGCTTGCAGTGATTCAGCTGAAATAGTTGCTTTCTGTCATCAGGGACTCAGAGGAGACAATCTGTGCTATGATTTTATTGTGTCCTTCGTGGTTCATGTGTTGGAAACTTGATTCCCATTGTGGTATGTCTGGGAAATGGGGCCTAATGAGAGGTGTTTGGGTCATGGGTCACCACCTCATGAATGGATTAGTGTCTTTCTCTTGGGAGTGGGTTCCTTATAAAATGACAAATTTAGCCATCTCCTTCTTTTACCTTTTCTTGCCTTCCGTCTTCCACCATGGGATGATGGAGAGCAAAGGCCCTCACCAGACACCAGCTCCTCAATTTTGGACTTCCTTACCGCCAAAACTGTGAGCCAAATACATTTATGTTCATTGTAAATTACCCATCTGTAGTCTTCTGGTATAGCAGCACAAAATGGACCAAGACAAACCCCTTCTAGCAAAAACAAGCAAATAAACAAAAGGCAATCTCAGCCTTCTGGACCACTTCCTCTCTGTGTACATTTTAGCTAAGTCATTGAGGGGCATGGAGAGCATAATGTTGGTAGGTGGAGATTCACACTTATCATTTCTTCCTACAATGTTTTAATACTAGAAAATGCTTTGAAGTTTCAAACAGTATAACATAGGGTGATAGGAATCCCTTGCAAGCCTTGCTGGTATGCTGCTCTTGGAATGGAATTATGGCTCAAAGGTACTAAGTTATTGAATGTATTCTGTCCTCAGAGCACCTGAGTGTAAATCTTCCCCCAAATAGCTGCCTGTACTGATTCACTTCCTTTTTTGACTTCTGTTTCCTCATCTCTAAAACAAAATGGCTGAGCTTGGTTGTTACAAGGATTAATGTAAAGGGGCAGAACATATATAGTCACAGTCATATTGTGAGGGGATTGGTTCCAGGAACCCTGAAGATTCCAAAATCTATGGATGCTCAAGTCCTTGATGTAAAATGGCATAGTATTTGCATACAACCTACGTACATCCTCTTACGTACTTTATTTCTATATTTTTTTTAGTTTTTGAGACAGTCTTGTTCTATCACCCAGGCTGGAGTGCAGTGGCAAGAACTCAGCTCACTGTCTCCTGGGCTCAAACGATTCTCATACCAGCACCTCCTGAGTAGCTGGGACTACAGGTGCCCACCACCATATACCTGACAAAATTGTTGTATTTTTAGTAGAGACAAGGTTTCACCATGTTGGCCATGCTGATCTTAGACTCCTGACCTCAGGTGATCCTCCAACACCTGCCTCCCAAAGTGCTGAGATTGCAGACCTGAGCCAACGTGCCTGGCCCCTTTTGTGTGCTTTAAATGATCCCTGGATTATTTGTAACACCTAATAAAAAGTAAATGCTATGTTAATAGTTGTTATACTACATTATTTTTTATTTGCATTATTTTTAATTGTTTCATTATTTATTTAAATCTTTTCTGTATGTGATCAGTTGAGTTCATAGATTCAAAATCTGTGAATATGGAGAGCCAACTGTACAATGTTTAGTTATAACAGAGGCTCAATAAATGTTACTAGAACTCCCTCTTTGATTCAGTCTCAAGATAAATAGAATGAGGAAACTTTTAGGTATTTCTGGGAGTAGTTAGAAAATTGCTTCCTATGAATTAGACTTTATGTTTTTGTTTTTTTTTTTTTCTAAAAATGAATGTGCCTGTTCTGATTCAACCATTAATAGTTGGGCAATCTGAAGAAGAAAGATGTATGCCTGTAACTTATGTTGTTGGGGTGACTTTGAAGGGGGGAAGAATCCTTTGTATGGATCAGAATTAGGTCCAGAAAGGTAATACTTTTGTAGAATAATGAAAAAGTACAGATTTAAGAATGAAATTAAACCTAGCTGTGTGTAGTTCTCCCACTTACTAGCTGTGTAATCTTGAATTAACTTCTGCTTGGCCTTTAGTGAGAGATAACACTTGTGAAAGCAATGATTAATTTTCCTTTTATCTCCCCTCTGAGTTCCATTGATTACCACAGTTCCATGGATTTCCTCTTTTTTCCTTCATAAAATGAATAACATTTAAAGGAAAGTTTTCTCCAGTTATCCCATTTCAATATAGAGCTTGTTTCATTTTTCTATTTGAACTCTTCTCTGTATTCAGACTCATTACTATATAATCTATTCTCACACTAGCACCTAACTGCCTTGATTCCCCTTAAAGTGTTTTGCTTATGAATATATTTGTTGGAACTTTAAAAATGTATATTTCAATAGATCTAGAAGTCAATTGAGAAGTGAATTTTACATCTTTATCTGTTGATAATCATTGATGATGATGAGTCTATATAGAATGTTGATCAGCATTCTATATAGATCATGCAAGGGCAAGATTATCATTTTACATTCTACATGTATAGTACATAACACTCCCCATAACCTGCAAAGTATTTTTACAAATGGAGAAACTGAGGCTCAGAGTGATGCAATAGCTTGTTCTAAGTTATACCTAAAAAGTGACATAGCCAGGAATTTAAAGCTAGGTCTTTCCCCATTGTACAATGATACCTTTTATCATGTGATCTTCATTCCTCTCATTTTTTTTTATACCTTAACAGTTCATGCAAATTTAACATTGGCTTTATTTGTAAGGTTTTGGTGGCTCTCCTTGGGGCAGTTGCAAATGACCTCTACCTCCTACACTAGATTTAATAGATATTAATACCATGACATAATTGCTTCAGATTTTTCTTTCCTTCTTTTTTTCTTTTTGGTTTTTGAGGTGAAGTCTCACTCTGTTGACCAAGCTGAAGTGCAGTGGCACAATCTTGGCTCACTGCAACCTCCACTTCCTGGGTTCAAGCGATTCTCCTGCCTCAGCCTCCTGAGTAGCTGGGACTACAGGCATGTGCCACCATGCCCAGCTAATTTTTGTATTTTTAGTAGAGACAGAGTTTCACTATGTTGGCCAGGCAGGTTTTGAACTCCTGATCTGCCCTCCTCGGCCTCCCAAAGTGCGAGGATTATAGGCGTGAGCCACCACGCTCAGCCCAGATTTTTCTTTCTATTAAAGAAATAAAATAGTACTGAGACAGCTGAAGCCCATCTTTTCTTTTTCCTCCTTCCCAGGAGCTAGCCAGTATCCTGAAGTTTTACCACAAAAGTATATACCTACAAATACAGTATTCTAAATATGAATAATATAATTATTTCCTCATACATATTTTAATTTTAAAAAGAATCAAACATCACTTTATCTGGAATTCAAGATGAACCAATAAGCAGATGTATTATTTTATAAAAATCAGGGGGGAAAATCTACCAAAAAGCATTATATTTAAAACAGATGTTCTGGTGTCTGAAGTGATTCAAAAAAGAATTTATGATCATAGAAGGAAAGAGGAAAAATGGTCACTTTAAAAAAAATTTGTGTGTTACTTTATATTTCAAGAGGGAGATATGTTAAAGTATTTTCTTTGGTTAAAACTAATCAAGTATGGAAAAATTAATAGTCAAGAAGGAAATAGAATAAAAGAAAGCCCAATCATGAAGACTATAAAATGTGCTGGCACAGAGTTAAAGACTCTATGATTAAAGAAATTGCTCATGAAATAGATTAGTGCAGGGCATTTCTCCTTTGTCTAATTAAGCTTCCTGAATCATGGAATGTAAATTATACCTGGCGATGCTCTGTTAAAATGGACTCCCTTGTTTCCTAAGCAATTGAGGGTAACTGGATATTAGCCCCTGGCCCATAACATCTAGAAAACTTCCAATATTTTTTTCAAGTTTAGGCATTAAATATCTATAGCCTCCTAGATAGATTTCATATTTTCCCTTATTCAACTTTTTGTTGAATTTAATATGTTTCTAATATTGTGTCACAGACATACAAAAATAAAACTAAGGTGGGAAAACATAATTTAAGCTTGTCTACAGTTCTTCTCTATTCTTACCTCGGCCATATGTTTACCCTGGCCTCAGCTCTATGCTAAGGGCATGGCATTTCAGGGTTATTTCACTGGGGTTTACGATTCTTTTGTGGAATGCAGCCTCTGAGTTACAGCCCCTGGGTGTCAGGAAAGATAAGGGTGAAACTCGGGAAGTGGAAACATCCCTGGGCTATTACCCTTCTGAAGCTTCCCAAGCCCCTGTGACTGTACCCCCAAGATGGTGCTTGGCCCTGACTTCCACTCTTCTTTTTAGTTTATCAGTTCTTTCTTTTGAAGTGAAGTGGCAGCTATAACTACAATTCCAGGCTATTAGGGATATTAAAATTTACAGGACTGTAAATGTTTTGGTTTTTCTTTAAAAAAATCTATAGAATTCATCCTAGAAATAACTCACTCTCTGTACTTAAGCCATAAAGCACTAATTTTGTTTCCTTTCCTTTCCTATTTATTATTTATTTATTTAGGAGATGGGGTCTCTCTCTTCTCTAGGCCGAAGTGCTGGAGTGCACTGGCATGATCATGGCTCACTGCAGCCTCGACCTGCTGGGCTCAATTGATCCTCTAACCTCAGCCTTCTAAATTGCTGGGACTTCAGGTATGCAGTACCACATTTGGCTAATTTTTTTGCTATTTTTTGTAGAGACAAGGTTTTGCCATGTTACCCACGCTGGTCTCAAACTCCCGGGCTCAAGTGATCCTCCCACCTTGGCCTCCCAAAGTGCTGGGATTACAGGCATGAGCCACCACATCTGGCCATGAAGCACTAATTTTTAAATACCTCATTGTGTTTGAAATAATTTTTTGTTTGGTTTTGTTTTTTTTATACTTTAGGTTCTGGGATACATGTGCAGAATGTGCAGGTTTGTTACATAGGTATGCATGTGCCATGGTGGTTTGCTGCACCCATCAACCTGTCACCTACATTAGATATTTCTCCTAATGCTATCCCTTCCCTAGCCCACCAACCCCTGACAGGCTCTGGCGTGTGATGTTCCCCTCCCTGTGTCCATGTGTTCTCATTGTTCACCTCCCACTTATGAATGAGAAAATGTGGTGTTCAGTTTCTGTTCCTGTGTTAGTTTGCTGAGAATGATGGTTTCCAGCTTCATCCATGTCCCTGCAAAGGATATGGACTCATACTTTTTTATGACTGCGTAGTGTTTCATGGTGTATATGTGCCACATTTTCTTTATCCAGTCTATCATTAATGGACATTTGGGTTCTAAGTCTTTGCTATTGTGAATAGTGCTGCAATAAGCATATGTGTGCATGTGTCTTTATAGTAGAATGATTTATAATTTTTGGGCATACATGCAGTAATAGGATTGCTGGGTCAAATGCTATTTCTGGCTCTGTATCCTTGAGGAATCACCACACTGTCTTCCACAATGGTTGAACTAATTTATACTCCCACCAACAGTGTAAAAGCATGCCTCTTTCTTCACATCCTCTCCAGCATCTGTTGTTTCTTGACTTTTTAATGATTGCCATTCTAACTGGCATGAGATGGTATCTCATTGTGGTTTTGATTTACATTTCTCTAATGACCAGTGATGATGAGCCTTACTTTTTAAATGTTTGTTGACCACATAAATGTCTTCTTTGGGAAGTGTCTCTTCATAGCCTTTGCCCACTTTTTGATTTTTTTTTTTTTGTAAATTTGTTTAAATTCCTTATAGATTCTGTATATTAGTCCTTTGTCAGATGGACAGATTGCAAAAATTTTCTCCCATTCTGTAGGTTGCCTGTTCACTCTGATGATGCTTTCTTTTTCTGTGCAGAACTCTTTAGTTTAGTTAGATCCCATTTGTCTATTTTGGCTTTTGTTGGCATTGCTTTTGGTGTTTTAGTCATGAAGTCTGTCCATGCCTATGTCCTGAATGGTACTTCTTCTAGGGTTTCTATGGTTTTTGGTCTTATGTTTTAAGTCTTTAATCCATCTTGAGTTAATTTTTGTAAAAGGTGTAAGGAAGGGGCCCAGTTTCAGTTTTCTACATATGGCTAGCCAGTTTTCCCAACACCATTTATTAAATAGGAAATTTTTCATCATTGCTTGTTTTTATCAGGTTTTTCAAAGATCAGATGGTTGTAGATATGTGATATTATTTCTGAGGCCTCTCTTCTGTTCCATTAGTCTATATACCTGTTTTGGTACCAGTACCATACTGTTTTGGTTACTGTAGCCTTGTAGTATTGTTTGAAGTCAGGTAGTGTGATGCCTCCAGCTTTGTTCTTTTTTGTTTAGATTCTCTTGGCTTTATGGGGTCTTTTTGGTTCCATATGAAATTTAAAGTAATATTTCTAGTTCTGTGAAGAAAGTCAATTGTAGCTTAATGGGGATAGCATTGAATCTATAAATTACTTTAGGCAATATGGCCATTTCCACGATATTGATTCTTCCTATCCATGAGCATGGAATTTTTGTTTGTTTGTTTGTGTCCACTTTTATTTCCTTGAGCAGTAGTTTGTAGTTCTCCTTGAAGAGGTCCTTCACATTCTTTGTAAGTTGTGTTCCTAGATATTTTATTCTCTTTGTAGCAATTGTGAATGGGAGTTCACTCATGATTTGGCTTTTGGTTGTCTATTATTGGTGTATAGTAATGCTTGCGATTTTTGCATATTGATTTTGTATTCTGAGATTTTGTTGAAGTTGCTTATCAGCTTCAGGAGATTTTGGGTTGAGATGATGGGGTTTTCTAAATATACAATCATATCATCTGCAAAAAGATATCATTGGACTTTCTCTGTTCCTATTTGAATACCTTTTGTTTTTCTCTCTTGCCTGATTTCCCTGGCCAGAACTTCCAATACTATGTTGAATAGGAGTGGTGAGAGAGGGTATCCTTGTCTTGTGCTAGTTTTCAAAGGAAATGCTTCCAGCTTTTGCCCATTCAGTATGATATTGGCTGTGGGTTCGTCATAAATAGCTCTTATTATTTTGATGTACATTCTATCAATACTTCGCTTATTGAGAGTTTTTAGCATAAAGGCGTTGCATTTTTTTGAAGGCCTTTTCTGCACCTATTGAGATCATCATGTGTTTTTGTCATTGGTTCTGTTTGTGTGATGGATTATGTTTATTGATTTGCATATGTTGAACCAGCATTGCATCCCAGTGATGAAGCTGACTTGACTGTAGTGGATAAGCTTTTTGATGTACTGTTGGATTTGGTTTGCCAATATTTTATTAAGGATTTTTGCATTTATGTTCATCAGGGATATTGGCCTTAAATTTTCTTTTTTTGTGTGTTTCTGCCAGATTTTTGTATTAGGATGATGCTGGCCTCATAAAACGAGTAGGGAGGAATCCCTCTTTTCCACTGTTTGTAATAGTTTTAGTTTTAGAAAGAATGATACCAGCTCTTCTTCTGGTAGAATTCGACTGTGAATCTGTCTGGTCCTGGGCTTTTTTTTTTTTTTTTTTTTTTTTTTTTTTTTNTTTTTGGTTGGTAGGCTATTAATTACTGCCTCAATTTCAGAACTTGTTTATTTAATTTCAGTATTTACCTGGTAGTCATTCAGGAGCAGGTTGTTCAGTTGCCATGTAGTTTTGCGGTATTGAGTCAGTTTCTTAATCCTGAGTTCTAATTTGATTGCACTGTGGTCTGAGATACTATTATGATTTCAGTTCTTTTGCATTTGCTGAGGAGTGTTTTACTTCCAATTATGTGGTCAGTTTTAGAACAAGTGCAGTGGTGTTTGAAATAATTTAAAGCAATCTTATAACCATTTCAGAGTACCTAAACATAGAGGAAAGTAATAGCTAAATTCTTAGTAGTTAAATTGAGATATGTACAATAGATGTTGAAATTACTGTTAATAAAATATGATTTTAGGAATTGTTTCTAAAGTGATTTTTAAAAATTTTATTAAACAACAGAAGAATCATTTTTAAAGCTGTATCTAAGCACTTTTAAAATGTTATTTTATTTTTAATTTTTATTATACTTTAAGTTCCGGGGTACATTTTTTTAAAGATTCTTCCTGTCCAGTAATCCAAGTTTTGAAATCAAACATGAAAACTAAAAATATATCAGAAAAAGAATTACTGATTTGCAAGTTCCATATCATGAAAGACAAAACATCAGAAGAAAAAATTTTCAACACAATTGTAAAAACTCAAATCATATATGTAATTTGTCTTCTTATACTGAATATTAATTAATCCCTAAAGGAATATTTGCATATTAGATGGATACAAATAGATGTCCTCTACACAGATGAAATTTCCAAGGTCGCTCTCCAAAATTCGCCTCCTTCATTGGTCTGTCGTTGCCAAAACCACACTTCCCAGTGCTATTAAACTTTCTGCCTGAAACTATTATTTAAACCTCCTTGGTAAATTATCATTTAAAACCTCCCTGGTGAATTAGTGAATTGTCAAGAGTACATTAAATTCAAAATACCTCATATTCGACTGAACTGTTAGTATTTTAAAAATTTTCACCCTAATCTCATGGTGAACTCTTGCCTCTCATTCTTAAAATCCCAATTTGAGGTTCTATATTTTCCAAAACAAGATTTTAATTGTGTATTACTTCATTTAAAAATAATTATACTAAGCCTAGAACATCTTAACATGAATAACATTTTAATTTAAAGTAATTATATTTTCAAAGACAAAAGAACTTGGTGAGAAGAAATGCATTGTGTTATGTTTTGCTAATGTAATGTCTAGCTTTATAGATGACAGCTAGATTCTCACATCTACCTATGTATTCAATCTGCTGTGATACGTTGTTTTGGTTGACACTTATAAGGAAATTCCAGCCTCGCAAAGATAAGTAGTTGGAAAAGTAAGAGGGTTTCATAGCCATTGCAGAAAAGTTTAGATATTCTTCCTTGATATTATACCAAATGACAAGTGGTAGTTTCTTAAAGGTAAGTTGCAAAGTGAAATCTGAAACTGTATCAAAGAAATTTTATACTCAGTTACATGAACAACCTATTGGTCTTTTGTACTTTGAATGGACCTTTTATCCACTCAGAAGGTTATAGTATTGATTCACTGAGTTATGCAGATCTTTCAAATGTTGATGCATTTTATTATATAACATTAAAACATCACAAAGATTCATATCAACACCAATCTCAGAAAAACAATTTAAGTAACTTAAAGGTAGCAATGTCTTTAAGTACAATGGTACAAGTTTTCCAAAGTTGTGATTTTTGCTTGAAAGCTCAACTATTGTAATTGGCAATAAACACTGCCAGTTGTTTCTCTTGAGGTGACAGTCTTGCTTTTTTTAATTTTCAAGAAAGATGCCTGTCATACAACCAAATCTGAATAAGAATATTTGTCTTTCATCTGTTCTTTTACATAAAAAAAATTCCATGAAAAAAAAAACTAGCTCAGCTTGCTACTCAAAATTACAAAGTAGTGTTTTTCTTCCACAAATATGTTACTTTGTTATGCTTTTTAATGCATACTGCCAAGTTCATTACACAGAATATTAAACAGTAACAAGATTTAATAAAAGGCATGATATCTTATTATTCTTATGAAAATCATTTTTTAATTATGGACTTTCTGAAAATCAGGTCTCAGGGATTCTAATTGGTATATAGTCAGTGCAATAGATTCTCATAGACTCTGCCTCAACTAAGGTATTGGGGAAAGTAAGGTCTTCGCTTCTCCTCTTCACTTCTTGAAAATTTCTCCAGTACTGATATGGAGCTGTAATAAGCTGTTATATTCAATGCTACAACAGGGGCTGCCCACAGAACCTGGAGTTACAACCTGCTGTTCTGAATATTCTTTATTTTTAGAAAAGCTAAATTATCAGGAATGGGAAAATGAGATCCTTATAAAACCTTTTTTTCAGGGGCTAGGAGAATAGGAGGAGGAACAGCAGGAGACATGGACTGATGTTTTGCCACGTTCCTGCAGCCACAGGCTTCCTGGGAAGTATAATGGGCCCGTTGATCCAACACTTCTGAAAACCTGGATACCAAGGGATGCCAGAGGTTACTTTGCCTTGGAACTCTTCCACCCAAAAATTTGTAGCTTCTGTAGCCCCATGTGCAGTTCACAAACCATATCCTTATTCTAGTACTACAAAACAACCCTTACTCCATCCCACCTATGCCCAAGGTATTAAAGAGAATTAAATGCAGGACGGGCTTCCTATACCATCATAGTCAGCTCTAACAGCCACAGAAATGGCTGGCAGAGTCATTTCCAGGCTTCTGTTGGACTTACTTGGAGAACAATGCACTTATGCTCATAGGTGAAGCTTGCTTCAAAACAAAGGACATCCTAGAAAAATGGGACAGGCTGCATCTGAGACTTTCTATGGTATAATTCTGGTGGCATTCTGGCTTTTCCCTGTTGCTGGCTTAAGATGCACCTTTCTTGAATCTGCTAAGTGGTTACCATTTACCTTTCTGTGATTTTAGTTTCCCCAAATTTGTTGTTATTATTTTACTCTGGGTTGGCTCTGTGATAATGACAATAGAGCTTTCTTTTTCTCAGGGTAATGATGCCCACTAGTCCCGGTCTAGACATGGAAAATTTGTCAGAATCACTACATAAGGACTCAGGGCTTCTTTACATGGTTGTAAAGTTTGTCCATTTGACAAAGGTGTCTGGCCCAGGGTGTGAATGGGGGCTAGCATTCAGCCCTGCTCTGCTCACCAAGCCATGTCCCACAGTGCTGGGTCTGCCCAGAGTGAGCATCTTTTTGAGCTACTCTGCAGAGGGAGTACCTTTTACAGAGGAACTACCTTTTTCTAGCTCACACAACAATGCTGCTGTAGAAGGCAGCAGCTGCTCTATTAGTACTGGCCTTGGCCCATCCTGGGACCTGTGAGTGATATTTTCCTTTATGGACTGCCAGTGTGTGTCCTACTTAGCAGGATTACCCTTAAAGCCTTCCACTCATCTATTTACTTTTTGCCAAACTGACACCTACACAGGGTCCTGGAAAAGTGGGCCAAGAGCTGTAATTTCTCCCTGCTGGCTAACTGGACTATTTCCTTCCACCAACTAAGTTATCTCATCAACTAATCTCCTTCCCGTGTCCACATCGAACACATACCCTGTTCCTCCACAAAAAGCAAGTGTTTATTCTGTGAGCATCTAGGGAAGAGGATCTGATAAGCCAGAAACCAATACACAGCTGGCAAGGACCAAGTACTCACTGGAGAAGATCATGTAAGTGAGGACACAAATATGGTTTTGCTTTCAACAAAACCAGATGACACAGGGTATGACAAAGTCATGCACAGCCCTGGAAGTGAGACCTGCTGCTTCTCAGTTCCTGTTGGACAATCCGTGATCCAGAACAACAGCTCACAACCGGAATCTGATAATGAATATTTCTTTCCTCTGCACTTTCAGGTCAAATGGTGCTGCTAGCTCCCTTTGGGTTCTTTTCATTGCGGTCTGTGTACATAGTTCCTTCATTCAAGTCTCCATACTAAGAGTATGGTTGGTTTCCTCTAGGGCCTTTGGCTGCTACATCATTATGAAATTACAAAACCCTACAGACAAACAGAAAAATCCTATAAGCTTGAAAATAGAGGCAGATGGTTGGGAGAAGATGTTAGCAGAGAATGATTTTGGATTTCTCAACAAGACGGGAGGCTATACATCTATGGATAATTTTTAATAAAAAAATTATTTTCAATCTAGAATTCTATTCTCAGTCAGAATATCAGTTAAGTATAAAATAGACAAGATGTTTTCAGGGATTTGGAGTCTCTAGGAATTTACCATCTGAACATCCTTTCTCAGGAAGCTATGGGAGGAGATATTCCACCACAGTGAGGGAGTAAACAAATAAAACAGAAGACATGTGACCCATGACACAGGAGATCCCCTGGGAGACGGAGGTGAAGGGACTCCTTGGGGTGAGGGCCAAGGGAGATCCCAGGGTGGCAGCTGTTTAGCAGGTGTAGGGAGCCACCAAACCAGTGAAAACAAGTCAGCAAGCTCCAGGAGATAGCTCCAAAAGAAGGAATTAACAGGATGAAAGAATATATTGAAAGGGGATTTAGACAATGGGGAAGGACTTGATGCATTTGTGATAAATGTATAGAAAATGAAGCAATAGAAATGTAATTAGTAGTACCATAGAAAGCAAAAGTGCTTTGGGAGGCTGAGGTGGGTGGATCACCTAAGGTCAGGATTCAAGACCAGCCTTGCCAACATAGAGAAACCCCATCTCTACTAAAAATACAAAATTAGCCAGGCATGGTAGCGGGCGCCTGTAATCCCAGCTACTTGGGAGGCTGAGGCAGGAGAATCACTTGAACCTGGGAGGCGGAGGTTGCAGTGAGCCGAGATTGTCCCATTGCATTCCAGCCTGGGCAAGAAGAGTGAAACTCTTGTGTCAAAAACAAACAAACAGAAAAAAAACAAGAAAGCAAAAGTGCAGGCTCAACTGGGGACAATGTAAATACTGACTATTGAGCTAAACAAAATTGGTAGATAAGCATGCCAGGAATATCAGGGATGTGTGTGTACGTGTATATGTGTGTGTGGATATATGTGTGGGAATATATATGTGTCTATCTATATATGTATATGAATGTGTGTGCGTTTTTAAATTATTTATTTATTTTTTGTTTTTTTGAGATGGAGTTTCACTCTTGTTGCCCAGCCTGGAGTACAAATGGCACAATCTCAGCTTACCACAACCTCTACCTCCTGGGTTCAAGCGAATTTCCTGCCTTAGCTTCCTGAGTAGCTGGGATTACAGATGCATGCCACCATGCCCAGCTAATTTTGTATTTTTAGTAGAGACAGGATTTCTCCAAGTTGGTCAGACTGGTCTCGAACTCCCAACCTCAGGTGATCCGCCTGCCTCAGCCTCCCAAAGTGCAGGGATTACAGGTATGAGTCACCACGCCCAGCCAAATGTGCGTGTTTTTATGTGTGTGTGTGTATGTATGTGTGATGAGTATATATCTGTACATATGTGTATGGGTATATGTGAGTATATGTGGGAATGTATGTGTGCATACATGCATGTATGTGTTTGGTGATGGGAAAGTGGGAAAGAGATAAAAACGTAGTCTAGGCAGAGGAGCAAGCCTCTGCTTGTTTAAATGTTTAAAACTGACAAATCAAGAAATATCACTACTAACATGGTACTGAGATATATGGAAGTAAATAAAAGAATTCACTGAAATAATTGAGTAGTTGTCTCTGGGTAGCAAGAAATGGGAGAGAGCTATAGTACAAAGGATTGTCATTTTGTTTTTTGTTTTGTGATTTATTTTTCTTTTTGTAACAAGCCTTATAAATGTTAAATTATATGCAATTATAATTTTGAAAAATGTGAAATCTACATTTGATATGTGTTAAGATAAAATATTTAAAATGAGTATATTAATACAAAGGAAATAATTTTGATGTTATAAGAGAAAAGCAGGATATAAATTGTATATCCAGTGTAAGTTCACCCATTAAAACAACAAAAAACCCAACAAATCAAACCTAAATATAGGAAGAGAGATTTGAGAATAGTGAGATTGATGTGATTACTTTTTCTTTCCTAGAATTTGCCTTAATAACAAACTTTCATGAGACAAAAACCTACAAAGAACATTGCTGAGCGAATCCGAAACAAGAGAGCTAGCAGAAAATGTTGCTCCCATGCTACCGTGGGCTGGCTCAGAGGCTGTTGCCAGGTATCATGCTCAGTACCTACACAGCTTTGATCTCTGAACTGTATCAAAGGATAACAAAAAACCCATTTCACTGCCAGGCACAGTCTTCACGCCTGTAATTCCATCATTTTGGGAGACCGAGGAGGGTAGATCATTTTTGTTCAGGACTTTGAGACCAGCCTGGGCAACATGGTGAAACCCTGACTCTACAAGAAATACAAAAATTAGCTGGGCATGGTACACACTTGTAGTCCTAACTATTCAGGAGCCTGAGGTAGGAGAATGCTTGAGCCTGGGAGGTTGAAGCTGTCGTGAGCCGTGATGGTGCCACTGCGCTCCAGCCTGGGTGACAGAGCGACACTCTGTCTCAAAAACAAAAACAAAACAACTATTTCAGGTATAGCAGGTTGAATTGTGTTCCCCCAAAAGGTACATGTGAGTCTTAACCCCAGGCACCTGTGAATATAGCTTTATTTGGAAATAGAGACTTTGCAGGTGTAATTAAGGATCTTAAGATGAGATCATCTCTTGGGCAGGTCTTAAGTCCAATGGCTGGTGTCCTTATTATAAGGGAAAAGAAGGGGAAATTTGAGGTACACAGACACAGAAGAAATGCAAGGAATGAGGCCAGGTGAAGATGGAGGCAGGGATTGGAGCTTTGCAGCCACAAGCCAAGGAACACCAGGAGCCACCAGGAACTGGAAATGGCAAGGAAGGATTCTTCGCTAGAACTTTTGGAGGGAACAAGGCCAACACTTTGATTTCAGATTTCTGGGCCCAGATCTGTGAAATAATTAATTTCTGTTGTTCTCACCACCAAAAACGTGTGGTTCTTTGTTATAGCAGCCTTAGGAAAACTAACACAACAGGCTTATGCTGATGGAGGAGACACAAGCCTGAGAGCCAGCACAGACTTCCCAGGCACTTTGCTGTTTGCTAGGCCACGTGCTGGCCTCACAGCTGGTGATGAGAAGGTGAAGGGAGAGTCAGCTTGACCAAGGCACTGTGGGCTCTGTGAAAGCACTTGGCTTCATCTTATGCCCCAGAACAGGCCACTGAAGGGCTGTTAAGGTGACTTCTGTGCTTTTGAAAAAGAACTTGAGAGCACGGGGTAGTGGGAAGAATGGGTTGTATTGGGGGACCTAGAGAAATGTCAGTTAGGATAGAGCTTCAATTGAGAAGTGTTTGGCGCCTTTACTGAATACCTTAAAATCTTGGCCAGAACCCTGTGATACCTGAAGAAGAAAATCCAACATACCTATTGCTTTCATGATATATATTATAACAAAGTGAAACATGAGAAAATCTTTGCTTGTAGAATTATGCAAAAGAGAGCATGGTAACACATGGTATAGTGATGGAGTTTTAAAAGGTTAATAATGATGCACCTTGGCTGGCACGGTGGCTGATGCCTATAATCCTAGAACTTTGGGAGGTTGATGCTGGCTGACACCTTGAGCCCAGGAGTTTTAGACCAGCCTGGGCAACATAAGGAAACCCAATCTCTACAAAAGAAATAAAAAATAAATAACATAAAACTTCACTGGGTGTCATGGTGCACAACGGTAGTCCCAGCTACGTAGGAGGCTGAGGTGGGAGGATTGCTTGAGCCTAGGAGGTTGAAGCTGCAGTGAGTCGTGATGGTGCCACTGTACCCTAGCCTAATATAGAGCAAGATTTTGTCTCAAAACAAAACAAAATGCATCTAATACTTTTGAATGTTTTCCTATGTATTACGCCAAGTACTGTTTGTTATTCCATTTAATTCTTCAATGGCACTGTGAGGTAGTGCTATTACTTTTATTTTATTACTATTCGAAGTGGCAGAGCTGGGACTCTAATTCAAGCAACTGTGTTCCTTAACTATTACATGGTACTGCATTCCCTCTGAGAGGTTTGTTATGTGGATAATAGAATGGGCCAGAAATTCTAAGGGTTTGAATGGGGGCAGTGGCAATCAGTATTGGTGGAGGGAAATTGATGGGAGGCTATTTTAAAAGTCATATCTATTGGACTTGGTGACAAATTGATTGGGAAAAGGAGAGTTTAAAATGACACAAGCAGAGACATTACAGTTTTTTCTTCCTGCTTTTGAAAGAAAAGATGATATTTTTCATTCAAAATAGATGATATTTAGAATTTTGTGTTTCAAATGTTAAAAGTTCTATAGTCAACTCAATACAATCTGCCTAAAGCAGTTCACTGTATTTTGAGATACAAGAAGAAAGGGCCAAATCTCATCTGAGCCACAGAATGAATGTAGTTCCACAGAACCCTATTCATCAGTGAATTCTGTAGCAAAGATGATATGAAATCAGCTAACCACTAGCCAGTTTCTCTCATGGATAGCTGGATTCCTAGAGAACTTGTAAATAAATGAATCCATTTTATATGACTCAATTGTGCATCATCCAATATTCTTCACTGCAAAACAAGACTGATTTTTTTGGCCAGGTATGGTGGCTCATCAGTAATCTCAGCATTTTGGGAGGTCAAAGTGAGAGGATTGCTTAAGGCCAGGAGTGTGAGACCAGCCTGCGTAACATAGTGAGAACCCCATCCCTACAAAACAATGCATATGAAGACTGATTTATTTTTTCATTTAACTTTCTCTTAGGCCATAACTGGTGCATATTTTATACCACATTAAGAATTACCTATACAAGGTTGGGCATGGTAGCTCGCGCCTGTAATGCCAGCACTTTGGGAGACTGAGGTCAGCAGATCACTTGAGGTCAGGAGTTCAAGACCAGCCTGGTGAACATGGCGAAACCCTATCTCTACTAAAAATACCAAAATTAGCCGAGTGTAATGGTGCATGCCTGCAATCTCAGCTACTTAGGTGGCTGAGGCATGAGAGCTGCTTGAGGCCGGGAGGTAGAAGCTGTAGTGAGCCAAGATTGCACCACTGTACTCCAAGAGCCTGGGCGGCAACAGAGTGAAACTCTGAAAAAATCAAAAACAAAAAAACTATGCAACCTGGGTAACATAGTAAGATTCTATCTCTATAAAAAGAAAAAAAAAAATTAGCCAGCCCTGTGGTCCTGGCTTTTTGGGAGGCTGAGGAGGAAGGATTGCTTGAGCCTAGGAGCTTGAGGCTACAGTGAGTTATGATTGTGCCGCTTCACTCTAGCTTAGGTGATAGTGAAACCCTGTCTCCAAAAAGAAAAAAAAGGCCTGGTGGCTCACACAAGTAATCCCAGCACTTTGGGAGGGAGGCTGAGGTGGGCGGATCACTTGAGGTCGGGAGTTCGAGACCAGCCTGGCCAATATGGCAAAACCCTGTCTTTACTAAAAATACAAAAATTAGCCTGGCATATATGGTGGGCACCTGCAATCCCAGCTACCCGGGAGGCTGAGGCAGGAGAATGGCTTGAACCTGGGAGGCAGAGGTTGCAGTGAGCCAAGATTGAAACACTGCATTCCAGCCTGGGTGACAGAGCACACTCTATCTCAAAAAGAAAAAAAAAAAAAAAAAAGAAAAAGAATTGCCTGTATTGGTTTGTTAGGGCTGCCAAAATGCCAAAACAAAGTACTATATACTGAGTAGTTAACAGAAATTTATTTTTTCTCACTTTTGGATACTGGAGGTCCAAGATCAAGTTGTCATTATATTTGATGTCATCTGAGCCTTCTCTTCTTGGCTTATACATGGCCACCTTCCAGCTGTGTTCTCCCATGATCTTCCCTCTGGGCATGCTCTTTGTCCAAATCTCCTTTTATAAATGGATTAGGGCCCACCCTAAAGACCTCATTTTAACTCAATTACCTCTTTAAAGACCTTCTCTCCCAGTATGATTACATGCTAAGCTCCTGGGGGTCGGGAATTCAACATGCAAATTTTGGGAGTGAGGGGAACACAATTCAACCCTTAACATTGCCCAGGGTCACAAAGGTCAGAGGAAGGTAGGATGAGATCCAGTTACTCAGGCCATTGAAATCATCAGAACGAAGCCAAAAGTGACTTCACTGTGGGACACTTAAGAAAGTTACCTCCCTCTTCCTTATTACGTGGCCTGTTTCCCGGGGCTAAATAGGGATTTCAGTCATTCTTTGGCTTTATTGAGGGCAATGGGGACATCTATATCTGATATTGGATGAGAATATGGGTGGGTGGAAGTTGAAATGATTGTTTGTTTAGAACGAGTAATGGAGAGGCTGAATGAAATGGTGTGATCTCAGAGGGTGGGTTAGAACTGGCAGGATACTTTGAAGGCCAGTCCTATGGGGCTGCTGGAATTATGCCCCCTGTCCCCTGGTACAGCTCTTCAATGAAAAGTCTTCACACATTCATCAGCTTGACATAAGGGAAGAAAGGTTTTCTCCAACCCTACATATGACTCATTCTAATTACTGGGGGGAAAAGTGTTGGAGGGATGTGTATATTTCCCAATAAAACAAAGTGAGGGAAAAGTTTTTTGCTACCTTTTATTTGATCAAAATATGTATTTCTAACAAATTAGTTTCCTAATTTAAAAAAACAAAACAAAACACTACATTAACCTTCTATTGTTCGGAAATTTTTTCCTCTCCCTCCCCCATCTGTTCCTGTTAGATGAATGGCCTTCTTTTTCTGCATCACCTGAGGCCCACATATGAATGGTTCCCAAATGTGTAGCTATTGCTAGAGTTTTCTCCTGAGCTTCAGGTGCCTATTGCTAGTTCCCTGTAGGTCTTGCCTCCTGACTACTCTGCCATGTCGTTCAGGCTGGTTTTGAACTCCTGGCTTCAACCAATCCTCCTGCCTCAGTCTCTGAAAGTGCTGGGATTATAGGCATGAGCCACCACACCCAGCTGGTTCATGAAACTCTTAATCACCCAGTTCCTCAAATAAAAAACTTGTAGTTGCACCTGCTTTATTCTCACCTCTCATTTCCCCCATCCAGATGCCAAATCCTACTGACTCTGTGTCCTACACACTTTCTGGCTGTGTTTTCATCTTCATTCTATTCAGTTTAGATCCCAACCATCTTCCACTGAGCCTGTTGCATTTGCTTCTCCAGGTGTCTCCATCTGTGCCACCCACTGCTTCTTTCATTGGCACCCCATACCTACAGGATAAATTCAACCTCCTTCGCCCAAAAGTCCAGGCTCCCATGCTAGGCCCCACCCCTTATCCTGCATGTTATCCTAAAACACAACCTTTGCTACAACTATTTGCAAGCAACTTGCTGTTGCTGATGTTTCCTGACTCAAGGTCATGAGCTCATCTGCAGTCTGTCCTTCTGGCAAGCTCCTGTTTCTTTTGCAAGCAGCATGTCCTTGGGATGCTTCCTTTGGTCCATACAGCTTGAACTTGATGTTTTTCTGTGGCTTGTGACATGTTGTATGTGTCCTTCACTTCCATTATCAATTCAACTGATTGATTTCCTTCTCTGTCTCATACATTAGATTTTGGATTCCTTATACCCAGGAACAGTTTTATTCACCTTTTTTACCACCAGCATCTAGTCTGTGGATGTCACATAGTGGTCCCTTTAAGTATATTGAATAAGTAAATGTAAAAATGCTTTGAAAAGCTTTAAATTTGGTGGAAGTATTGGGGATTAATTTTACTTTATAAACATTCCTTAAACATCTATAACAAGCTATTGTTTTATTGCAAGAAGAACAATAGGATAAGTTAGAAGCTTCAAGTGCCAACCGGGTGCGGTGGCTCACGCTTGTAATCCCAGCACTGTGGGAGGCCGAGGCCGGCAGAACACCTGACGTTAGGAGTTGAAGACGAGCCTGGCCAACATGGTGAAACCCCATCTCTACCAAAAATACAAAAATTAGCTAGGTGTGGTGGTGTGTGTCTGTAATGCCAGTTTCTTGGGGGGCTGAGGCAGGAGAATTGCTTGAACGCAGGAGGCAGAGGTTGCAGTGAGCCGAGATTGTACCTCTGCACTCCAGTCTGGGCGGCAGAGTGAGACTCTGTCTCAACAACAACAAAAAAAGCAGCTTCAAGTACCTGTTTATTGTTTATCTGTAGTAAGTTTTCTCAACTATAAAATAAGGATAGTTGAACTACGTAAGCTAGTTGTAAGAATCAGTTATGGTAATGTGAGCAGAATTTATTTCTAAACTATAAGCACTGTTCTGTGGATACATGAGTTAACAACTATGCTCAAGTCTTTCTAAAACTGGGGATACACACACACATATACACAAATACACACACATACACACGCACACCCACATATGACTTTTTTGTACTTCATCTTGCTTGACTCTCTGTGTAATGTTCCCTTGAATGGTAAGAGGGTAATTTTGTTATTTTCTAAGGGGAGCAATTTTTTGATTAAGATGAGGCCTTAGTGTTCTGATTATCAAATATCAATGCAACTGAATGTGAAAGTACTGCTCAAAATTCTATCTGTTCTCAAAAAAAAATATGGAGATGAAACTGGGTCCTATTTAGATAGAGAGAAATGTCGCAAGCCAGAAAAGTCAGTGATTGATTGACCTGAGCACATATCTTCATTTCACCTCAAAGAAGCCTTTTGACCTTTTGAGAGCAGGTGGAAGTTAACACTGATTTTGGACCTAGAAATGAAGCACAGCTTCTCTACCCACCCCTGACAGGCATTTTATGTTTTCACACAAGGCAGTGTAGTTCCTGGTATATAGAGTGACCATACATCTCGTTTTGTTCAGAGACATCTTGGTATGAGTCTGTTGTCTTAGTGGAATCAATAAAGCACCCTTTCACTCTTTAAATTGTCTCTCTTTGGATAATAAATTATACGTTCAACTTAACTCTTGTACATATTGAATGAATGAATTTTTAGCCTCATCCAACCTGAACAAAACAAACATCTTAGTGCTAGCACTGTGCATCACGTCTAACAAAGATTTGACTGGCAGTGTTTTACCCACAAGCATAATTCGACTATAGAAATATAGATTCAGGCTTTCTACTAGAGAAGGAAAAAGATTCTCCTCTCTCCCCACTTCTCCCTTTTCTCCATTTTTTTCTTTAAAAAAATTAACATGGTGATCAGACCTGCCAGAGCAATCAAGCCATTCACGATGTTGAATTCAAGGGAGCAAAAGGCTGTTGTGATGGAAACAGAGACCCTACGGGCACCGGATTTCGGTATTATTTACTTATTATGTGGGATTTTAACTTTAACCTGGTGGTGAGATTTGTAACATTTATCTCTAAATTGAACATTGATTCCATTCAATCAGGAATTTGGGTTGCCTAAACCTGAGTTTCAACAACGGGATTAATACTACCGTGGTGGGTTTATTTGGTTTGCCCTTTGACCCCTCCGTTTCAGAACACCTAGAGATCATGGGACAAGAAGTCCTTTCACATATGTAAAATAAACAACTGCTGGCCCTTTGGAAGACTTGCTAAGAATAAATGCACATTTATACAAGTTCTTTGAATACTCTAAAGGCAGGAACCCCAAGCAGGCAGAGCAGCACTGCTAAAATCCTCTCATCCAGGCAGAAAGTGTGACACAAGCACTCCAATTAACATTAGCAGAAGCTGGCAGGCCAGGAAGAAGAAGAAGAAGAAAAAAAAGCCCTGTGAAACTATGGGTAATTGCTCCCGGGTATTTACTTAACACCTGTGAGCCAGGGCAAAGGAAAGTTTATGGGGTAGGATCCTGCTAAGGAAACAAATACCTAAGGGAGTGAAGGAGGCTAATTAAGAAGGAAAATCAGAAGCCTGTAGGGATTTCATTTCCTTAAGTGCTCCAGACAATAGTGGGCTGATTTACCAGGTTCTGCTGATGTCATCTTGGGTTCCTACTTTGGGTACAAATCCCTTGCCAAATGTCAGCCCCCAGGCATTTGAAAACATCTGCGGCCCCTGGGACAGCACGTAAAATCGGCCCTCCAATCTGAAGCCAGAAACTGTAGAAAATACAGATAGAGCATTAGGCTAAGAATGAAAGGAAAAAGTCCTATCCCAGACAGGCAGCTAGATCAGAGATAACCTAAGCAGATGTGAATTTAGGAGAGGACAAGCAGAGAGCTGTTGCGGGGTGTCAAAGAGCATGTAGTAAAATGTAGAGCCTAGAAGTACTACTAAATAGTATCGGAATGTCTCAAAAGTCATTATATGGATGGGTGTGGAAGTGAGACAGTCGGGATCAGAGTTAAGATGAGGAACAGGCTGGGCACTGTGGCTCATGCCTGTAATCCCAGCACCTTGGGAGGCTAAGGCTGGTGGATTATGAGGTCAAGAGATCGAGACCATCCTGGCCAACATGGTGAAACCCTGTCTCTACAATAAATGCAAAAATTAGCTGGGGGTGGTGGTGCTTGCCTGTAATCCCAGCTACTCCGGAGACTGAGGCAGGAGAATCGCTTGAACCCGGGAGGCGGAGATTGCAGTGAGCTGAGGTCATGCCACTGGACTCCCGCCTGGTGACAGAGCGAGACTCCGTCTCAAAAAAAAAAAAAAAGAAAAGAGGAACAACAGGGCACCTGTCCTGCGTGCCCTATATAGAGGAAACACGGGGGCAAAATCTGCAGAGTCATGGTCAGCAGACAGATGCACTGGGATAAGGATGGCGAGAAAGGCAATGTTCAAGCATGAGTTCAAGTTGGTCAAACAGGGGTGCAGATTCTTAATGGAGGCCTCCAGGTGGGAAATAACTATTATCTGGCTCTGCCTGACATCCTGAATCATCATTTAAAATGGTACTTCTTAAATTAAGAGATAAATCAGACTGATGTGAGTTGAGAAGTCTACTGAGCTCTTGAATGAACTTCCGGTGGCTTCTCAAGTTCTTGTTTGGAATTTGTCTCTTAAGGAGCTTCATATTCTGTAATCCAAGATTGTTTCAAGAGTTTGAAGTCTTAACAGGCCGGAGTTTCACCTTACAAATGACTTGTCTTTGCTTATTTTAATAAGGAGGCCAAGAGAACATTTGTTGGAGTAATAATTACTGAGGAAGGGGAGCATATAAAGTGGTTACAACTTGGGAGGCTGAGGTGGGCGCTGAGGTCAGGAGTTTGAGACCAGCCTGGCTAATGTGGTGAAACCCTGTCTTGATGGGAGAACTGGGGGAGGTATAGCAGGGGTAGGGGAGATTGGGGAGGAATAACATTAGGAGAAATACCTAATGTAGAGGACGGGGGGATGGATGCAGCAAACCATCATGGCACATGTATACCTATGTAACAAATCTCCATGTTCTGCACATGTACCCCAGAACTTAAAGTATAGTAAAATAAAATAAAAATGCAAAAATTAGCTAGGTGTGGTGGCAGGTGCCTGTAATCCCAGCTACTTGGGAGGCTGAGATAGGAGAATTGCTCAGGAGACAGAAGTTGCTCTGAGCCGAGATCACACCACTGCACTCCACCCTGGGTGACAGAGGAAGACTCCCTCTCAAAAAATAAAAAATAAAAAGTGGTTACAACTTGGGGTTTGGATATAGAAGTAAACAGATTTAAGAAACTGCTTCAGACATTTTCTGGATCTTTTCTCATTGGTAAAGTGAAGCTAATAATGTTGAGGAGTTAAATGAGATTTAAGCTTGTGTCTTTATACAGTAAGCCCTCATTGAATGAAACCAGATGCTTTATAAATTGATTTGTTAGGGAGAAAAAAATCACTGCTGCTCCTTACCAGTGCTGAAGACTGGAATCTGGATTTCCCTGCTTTCCTTTCTCCAATCATCTTTAGGAAGTTATCACTTGATCAATCGTTGATAGACTGTGGCTTTGCCTGACAATGTCCCCTCTGCCTGCAAGTTCTTTTATAAAAGACAGAAATCTCAAGAGTCCCAGAGCTGGTCTTGACCTCTGAGATGGGTAGGTAGAGCTAGATAACCCTCCTTGTCTTACGCCTAGGCTGCACAAATTCTATTATTGTAGTAAAAATAGTACTGGAGCACAGGGGATTCAGGGGCAGTGAAAACACCCTGTATGATACTGTAGGGGTAGATACATACCATTACCCATTTGTCTAAATCCAAAGAATGAACACCACCAACAGTAAACCCTAATGTAAACTATAGACATTGGGTAATTATGACATGTCAACACAGGTTCATCAATTATAACAAATGTACCACTCTGGTGGAGATTTTGATAATCCGGGAGGCTATGCCTGTGAGAGGGCAGGGAGCATATGGGAAATCTCTGTACCTTTCTCTCAATTTTACTGTGGACCTAAGGCTACTCTTTAAAAAATGTCTTTTAAAAAATCTATCTTTTTTGAATATTTACTGCATGCCAGGGACTATCTTAATGCTTTAAGTGCATTTTCTTGTTTAATCCAATGATGACTCCATGAATGATCAATATTAAATGTGTGTCCTTTGTTAAGAAAAATCAGATATAAATAAAAATAAAAATAAAACCTCAAAAAATTAAAAAAAAACAAGAAAAAAATTTTTCTGGGCATTATCAGAAGATTGTTTTAAATTGCAAGCTCCTTTCCTATTCTGTATTCATTAAACATATCATTTGATTTAAAATTCTATGTACAATTTTTCTGCATACATCTTTTCTAAAAGGCAAGGTATAGCTATAGATTTTAGGTTTTGGACAGTGTTCTTTCAAGTCAAGTTCCTCTAATCCTTAATCTGAAGGGTCAAGAAGGGAAAGGAGGCTGGTCCGATGGGTTATCAGAACTTATTAGTGTCACTAAAGTTGGTAGACAATCCCCCACTGCTGAATTTGACTTGCTTAAGAAGAAGAAGGGAAAGAAAAAAAAAAAAAAAAAAAAAAAAAAAAAAAAAAAAAAAAAAAAAAAAAAAAAAAAAAAGAAAAAAAAAAAAAAAAAAAAGACTTCAGGAGCCCTGAGAAGAAGCAATTAAAAACCCAAAAGCTCTGTCTCTTGGGGCTTCCAAGACAGTGCTCACTGAGGCACATTGCTGTTTCCTGGGCAACTTGGGGTTGATCAAACAAGAAGCAGCCTGATTTGCACAGAGCTTGAGGTTTACTGCTCATTACTAAGAATTGTGCCATACGGTTTCTTCTTTCATCAACCTTTGGAACTCCATGTTGTGCTTCACCTGCATCACATCTTTCTGTTCCCTAACCCTTACTCTGAGACCTCACCTTTTTCTCCCAGTGCCTGTCAAAATCTACTCTCCTGTTCTTTTGTCATGCTAAGGCAGGGATTTTCAAAATGTGGTACAAGAATAATGCATGTTCGAATTCCAAATGGGACTTAAAAAATGCAAATTCTGGACCCCATTCCAGACTTACCAAGGAAAACTCTCTGAAGGGAAGGCACTCAGTTGTTGCTTTTGCACATTAAAGTTTGATAACCAATGCAGAAAGATAGAATAGAGGGTTCTCCCCCAGGGAACCTAACTATTTAACAGAAATGGTCACTTTATACTGAAGGCTATTAAAGTAAAAGAAGAAAAAACATCTTTCTATAGCAGTGATTCTCAGCCCAGAGTTTATATTAAAACCCCTGTAAA
>NW_016107625.1:1456638-1490941 GCF_001604975.1 Cebus imitator | reverse complement strand
CCACCATGCCCAGCTAATTTTTTGTATTTTTAGTAGAGACGGGGTTTCACCATGTTGACCAGGATGGTCTCGATCTCTTGACCTCGTGATCCACCCGTCTCGGCCTCCCAAAGTGCTGGGATTACAGGCGTGAGCCACCGCGCCCGGCCCCTGTAAAGATTTTTAAAAATTATTTGGAAAACTGCCCAGGCCACACTCAAGACCAATTATATTAGAATCTCTGGAGAGAGGATCCAGGCATCAATATTTTTGAAAGCCTTTCCAGGTGATATTAATGTACATCCACTGTTAAGAGCTACATACTCTTCTGCAGAGCAGAAGGAGGCTATGGAAAAATAGAATAATGCTTTTCAAACTTGATGTGCATGTGAGTCACCTGGGGATCTTATTAAAATGGAGATCATGATTCTGTGGATCCAGAAGTTGCCTGAGAATCTGTATTTCTAACAAGTTCCCAGTCCTCAGACCACACTTTGACTAAGGAAGCACTGAGCCATTATTCTCAAACTCTGCTGTAGATTAGAATCAGCAGGGGGCTTCACAATAGGTTGTTGCCCCAGCTGCTCTCTAGACCAATTAAATAAAAATTTCTAGGAGTGGGACCTAGGCATCAGTAGTTTTATAAGCTTCTCAGGTGATTCCAATGTACAGCAAGGTCTGGGAACCAGTGCAGAAGAGGGGTGGTCAATTTACACTAAGTCCCAAAGAAGATAGGAGATTTTAAATATACTGAAACCCGAAAGCGCAGAGGAAGTTATTCTCTGATAATTGCTGATGTCAAAAGCTGCCATCATGGAATTTTAAAAATCTTAATTTGTTTCACTTGGTTTATTGTATTCCCCCTTAAGATTCCCACCTTCCCCATCCCTCCCTTGTTACACCCTCACAGTGGGTGAGTAGGCATGTGTTTCTTCAATTTCCTGGTCCCAAGCATGCCTGGGATGACCTTCATGCCCAGTTAGCCTGTCATATCACATTACTTTGCTCAGACATGGGCTGAGCTGACTTTCTAAATAAGACATGAAGTCCAGAAAATTTAAACACATGTGGGGGTCATAGGAAATCTGTTTAAAACAAACACTTTGGTGCTCATGGAAACAAGAAGCTTAATGACTTCTAAGAAAGCCATCTGGAAGGACTTCTCAGAGCTCTCAAATGGCTCTTGGTTATCAGGTGCTGGGAGCATCCCAACTGGCAGGAAGCACATGAGTTTAATGACATGTAGGGGCTGTTAGACAGAAGGCTTTTAGAATTTCACTCCGTGTTTAACTCCATAGGGACAGATACTTCATACTTCTCTCTGTGATCTAACAGAGAATCTTGTTTTTAAAAAAAAAAAAGAATCTTAAAAATTCGTACCAGGACAATTTGATTTGATCTTCATCTTTTCCCAGTTTGTGCTAAGATGGGTCTTGCCTAAGTTCTGTAAGTAAACCCCACTGCACTTTTCTTGAAGAGAGAATTCCAGCATTCCAGCAAATGATATAACCAGGCAAGCCTTACCTAGTGATTTTTATGTCTCCTGTAGGGTATGACCTGCAAGCTTCCTGACTTCCTTGCCTCTCTGAGTCCTCTGGGTTCTGCCTTGTGATAAAGGTCTCAGCACAGTCTTCTACACATGTGATGCATTCCTCTTCACAGAAATAGGCTGACAAAGACAGCATGATTTCAGGAGATCCCATTTAGAGAAGATAGACATGGGATAGTACATGGAAAGGATAATGATACTATTCTTGAAACCTATAAGCATGGTTTAGGGGTCAGTAAATGATTTGGGTGGAAAAACGTTTTGGAATCCCTTTCCTAGTTCTTTCTCTCCCAAGATTCCCCCACTCTTTTCAGTGGACACAGTTTCCTGACTTCATTCTTATGGTTCCCAGGCTGTAAGATTGCAGTTTTTTCACGGTTTCCCCCAACATTACGTGGACTGCATTTAACCCAAGCTATAGCGATGGAAATATATAGTCATGTGCCATATGATGATGTTTCAGTCAATGACAGACTGAATGTACGACAGTGGTTCCATAAGATTATAATACCATATTTTTACTATACCTTTTCTATGTTTAGATATATTAGTACTTATCATTGTGCTACAATTGCCTACAGTACTCAGTACAATATCATGCAGTACAGGTTTGTAGTCTACTAACAATAGGCTATATCACATAGGTTAGGTGTGTAATAGGCTATTGTTGAAAAAAACGTGCTTTGAATGAAGAGACCTTCCAAACAGACTTTGTGTGAGCAACATGGCTGTTTATTCACCTGGGTGCAGGTGGGCTAAGGCCGATAAGGGCATTAGCAAAGGGCAGTGGGATAGGAGTTGGTTTTATAGGTTTGGGTAGTTTTTTGGGGGGCGGGGGTGTTGCAGAATAAGTTCATTTACAATGGTAGGAGTTAGGGGCAAGGAGTATACATGACCACAAGTTCAGTTACAATGGCAGGGTTGAGCAAGAGGTATTTACATTATCATAAGAACAGTTAAGATGGCAGGGTTGGGGGAGAGATATTTACATTATCATAAGAACAGTTAAGATGGCAGGCAGGGTTGGGTGATGGGCTTGGTGTCAGGGACAATGGCGAACATAGGCAGGGGGTGGGAGACATCAGCCGAGGCAAGCAGGACTTCAGATTTTCAGCCTCCAGGCTTGCATATGCAGACCTGACAGCTGTATCATCTGGGTTTATGTAAGCACGCTCTATAATGTTCACACAATGATGAAATCACCTAACGATGCATTTCTCAGAAGGTATCTCTACCATTAAATGATGCATGACTGAGCTCAGGAGACTCTTCATCTCTTCCTCCAAGTAAGTGTGCTCTCTTCACCAAAATCTTTCTCTGTACACTTCCCATTGGTTTACTGTTGTTTTTTTTTTTTTTTTTTTTTTTTTTTTTTTTTTTTTTTTTTTTTTTACAAGTTTTATAGTTTGTTTTCTTCGGGAAGAAGGGCTATTCAGTGGGAACTATTTGTTACAACCAGAAGAATTCTCCCAATTATTTTAAAAATAAATTTAAAAATAAAAAAAATCTTTTACAGTTAATGCCACATTTGCCATTTTATTGCCAGTTATTTTTACTTTTATGGCACTTTATATTTTGCTGTCTTTTACATTACTGCCAAATTCATCATATTAAATCCTTAAAATTATTAAATTTTGAGCCAGAACCACCAGCTAATGTACTCTTGGATTCCTGATGCTCAGAAAACATGATATGATAAATGCTTACTATTTACACCACTAAATTTTGGGTTAATTTGTTACACAGTATCATACTACTAATATGGTCATTTAACATAGCTGTAATTGCTGTTTTTAAGTCCTTGTCTGCTCATTCTACAATCTCTTTCATTCCTGGGTCTGTTTTGCTTCCTTTTTCTATCCAGGCTGCTGTGACACTGGGTCTGTTTCTATTTTCTATTTTTTTTTTTTACTTGTTTTTTAATAAGAGTTCCAAATAATAATAATAAGATCAACAAGAATTTCCATACTGCTTGACATATAATAATAATTTTAAAAAATTATGAAAATAGAAATCAGTTGCCTGTCTATATGTTAAGGGTGAACTACTAGAAGGAACTTAGAAAGACAATCCCATTTATGATAGCACCAAAAAGAAGAAAATACTTAAGAATAAATTCAACTAAGGAGGTGAAAGATTTATATACTAAAAACTACAAAACAGAGATGAAAGAAATTAAGCAAGACATAAACAAATGGAAAGACATTTCATGTTCATGGATTAGAAGACTTAATGTTGTTAAAATGTCCACATTACTCAAAGTGACCTGCAGATTCCATGCAATCCCTATCCAATTCCAAATCACATATTTTACAGAAATAGAAAAAAAATTCTATAATTCATACAAAAGATGAATGGCCAAATCAATCATAAGGGTGAAGAATAAAGCTGGAGGTATCATACTTTATAATTTCATAATTCTTCTCAAATGATAGTTTCTTCAATAAATGATGCTGGGTAAACTGGATATCCAGATGCAGATGAATAAAACTAGACACCCCCCTCTGATTCTATATAAAAATCAACTCAAAATGGATTGAATACTTAAAGATAAAATCCCAAACTATGAAACTAGTAGAAGAAAATAGGGGAACTGCTTCAGGACATTGGTCTGGGAAAATATTTTTTGAATAAGAGTTCAAAATCACAGGCAACAAAAGCAAAATGAAACCCATACCCATTAAGCAGTTACTCCTGATTCTCTCCTCTCCATATTCCCTGGCCACCACTAATCTGCTTTCTTTCTCTGTGGATTCACCTATTCTTAATATTTCATATACAGTATATGGAATTCTGTACTACTGTAACTTTTTCTGTCTACTTTCCCTTACCATAATGTTTTCAAGATTTCATGTTGTAGCATGTATCAGTATTTCATTTTTTTTTGTGGCTGAATAATAGTTAATTGTGTTCATATACAGTATTTTGTTTATACATGTATCAGTTGATGGACATTTGGGTTGTTTCTACCTTTTGGCTCTTGTGAATAGTGTTGCTATGAACATTAATGTACAATTTTTGTTTGAACACCTATTTTCAATTCTTTTGCATATATACCTAGGAGTAGAATTGATAGATCATGTAGCAATTCCATGCTTAACTTACTGAGGAACAAACAAAATATTTTTCATATTGGTTGTACCATTTTACATTCTATTGGCCATGATTTCTCCATATCCTTGCCAATCTTGTTACTTTTCATATGTTTTTATTATGGCTATTCTATTGAGTACGAAACAGTATCTCATTGCTGTTTTGACTTGTAATTACCTAATGACTAATGACATTGAGCACATACAGTAATTTTTTAGATCTTCTTGCTCTTTCAAAGGCATTGATCTTTTCAAAACTCTGTTGAAGCATGTTTAGGTAGCATTTACTCTAGAACCTAGCCCCATTTCTAAAGGGTATTGATTATAAGATGCAGATTCTGAAAATATTCTGAGTGTTCAGTGATGTGTCTCTATTTGGGTTGATCAGAACTGAAATGCCCCTTGAGACTTAAAGTTCCAGTAGTTCAACTTACGACTGCACATTAGTTTTCTTTCCCTAGTAACTGCTCTTGTTTAGCCTCATCCTACAAATATACAGCTTATTATTTGGTTAAAGATTCTAAGGTTTATGGAGCAATTTCTCTATGAAACTCATTCTTTTCTGGTCCTCAATACAAATTTTAGCCATTTTGGCCTCCCTGAACTCTGATCTCTGTGCCCTTAACTTAGACTCCTGGCCAGGTGCAGTGGCTCATGCCTGTAATTCCAGCACTTTGGGAGGCCAAGGTGGGTGGATCGCTTGAAACCAGGAGTTCGAGACCAGCCTGGCCAGCATGATAAAACCCCATCTCTACCAAAATAAAATACAATAAAACATAAAACTAAATAAAAAGACTTCTGTGTTGTGCTTGGTTTCCTCCTCCTTGAGTCTTCATGCAGAAAGCTGGGGTAATTGTTGGACTTCACTCATTTGTTTTTCTTCTGTTCTCTTAGGTATCATAATCTTGTGCTGCCTATCATATAATGTCTAAAAGTAGTTGAGTTGTTTTATATATTTTGTCCAGTTTTCTAGTTGTTTATGGTGGCAGGGCTAGTCTGGTACCAGTTACCCCACCATGGCCAACAATGAAAATATAAAATGTATTTTTAGGTATCAAATCACAAGAGCTAGAAAGCTTCTTTTCCAAAGCTCCCATTCATCTGAAAACTTCCATTGCCTTTCATTGGTCAGAGTGAGGCAATTAATATGCTTATATCCGAACCAATCTCTTTCGTGTTCAGACTGCTAATTGTAAATCAATCACTCTGGCAAGGCGGACTATATTCCCTAATTTGTTCAATCCTATCAAGGCCCGCTCTTGAAACTGGAGGTGGAGTCAGGTGACCTAAAGTATTCGAACTCCATGGTGGAGGAGTGGAGACCTGAACTAAAATTATGAATAGCATTAAATTGAAAGAAGGAGGGATTCTATTTTCACATAGGTAACTAATATTCACTACACTCATTTTATAAATGAAACCAGAGGACAGAGAGATTAAGTGAGCTGCCCAACATCTCAGAGTTCGGATGAGGGCTGAACTCAGGCCTTAGACTGAATTAGGGCTTAAACTCTCACTCATTTGACTCCAAGGACAATGAGGATGATGGAACAATATTCAAATAAAACTTTGTAAATTGTGCCAGGCATGGTGGCTCATGCCTGTAATCCCAGCACTTTGGGAGGCTGAGGTGGGCGTATCATCTGAGCTCGGGACTTTGAGACCAGCCTGACCAATATGGTGAAAACCTGTCTTTACTAAAATACAAAATTAGCCAGGTGTGGTGGCATATACCTATAATCCCAGATACTCAGGAGGCTGAGACAGGAGAATTGCTTGAACCCAGGAGGTGGATGTTGTGGTGAGCCGAGATTGTGCCATTGCTCTCCAGACTGGGCAACAAGACCAAAACTCCGTCTCAAAAAAGAACTTTGCAGGTTGTAAAATGCTTTGTGGAACCTTTTCTTATTTAATTCTTTCATGAATCCAATGGTTTAAACAAGCCAGACATTGGCTCCATTTTATAGTTGAGAAAACTCTGTCTTAGAGAAGTAAAGAAACTGATTCAAGAATATATAGCTTGTGCAGAACTGGGAGTAGAACCCAAACCCTAGTTTTCTTTCCATTAAATATGATCATTCTAACATTCTTTTAGTTGTTTAGCCCAGTTTTTGGTCTTTGTCCTTTCCTTTACCTATCAAAAAGATTCCAGAACTTCTTTGCAATCATTTTTTAAATTTGTTTTTTAATTTTACAGCTGAGTTCCTTTCACTGGGAGTTGCAAACCACATAATGAAAGATAAAATCATGGTTTTTTTTTTTCCTTTTCTTGGGGAAAGGTCTTGGTTCATGAGATAAGTTAGCTTCTCCTGACAATTTGAGATAATCAAAAATTGATTACTTGAATCATTTTAATCTCTTTATCATTTTAATCTTTTCATGTAGACTTAAGGATGGTCTTAAGTCATGAACTACAGATAAGAGGAGTTGCAATACATGTTTTTTTTCTGAAAGTCTAAAAGTAAAAAAAAAAAAAGTTACAAGACAGTATCTTGGAAAGAAGGGCTTTGGAGTCTGAGAGGTCTGAATTAAACCACAGCCCAGCTACTTAGTCACTTAACTGTTTTAAGCCTTAGTTTTCTCCATTGTAAAATGAAGACAAGTATAAGCTCTTGGCGGGGTTATTGTAAAAATGAAATGAAATAATAGTATAATTCCTGGTGTAGCACCATTATGTAGTTGATGTTCAATAGTGATAGCAATTATTTTCTTAATACTGTGAAGAATTGTGGTGCTTTGGAGCTAGGGCACTAACTCTTATCTCTGCCGGATCCTTTCTCCCAGCCTCCTTAATATGCATAAGGAAGAACCTCAGGGTCCTAAAGTCTTAGAAAAGTTGGTTAGGTAAGATGGTTACTTTCTCTTAGCCTGGAAGCTGTAGTTAACCCTGACTTTTGAGAGTAGAGCAAAGGGTAGGTAACAGGTGCTAGAGCCACATTGTCACTCCCTGGCTGTGTGACCTTGAGCATCTTTCTAAGCTTCAATTTCAATGTCTGTAAAATGAAGTTGTGATAATACATGTATCTGTTTGCAGAATTAGTTAAAAAGGAAATGAGATAATTTGTGTAAAATACTCAGTGGCTCACACATAGTAAGAACTCAAAACGTCCTGCCATATATTGCTGAAACTAGAGAAGAACTTGGAGTGAAGTGGAGAATGAAGATGACTTGTTGGTTCTCCATGAACACTCCACTTAACTCCCAATATATTGGGTTTCCAACTAGATTGTGCTACTTGTTAGTTTCCCCTAAATGCCTACATCATCTTTTTTCTTTGTTTTTTTGTTTCCCCAGGAGCTACACTTCCCCCACCTCCTCTCTGGAAATTGAACTGCAGAAATTGTAATAGGTAGATGCAATGGGAAATGCTACATAGGGCAGATTGACTCTGGCTAAGGCCAGGAAAGCCCCAACAGAGGATGAGAAAGGTTACTGAGTTAGAAAATGCTGCAAGAGGAAGTTGAGGGGCATTCAGTAGATGCCACAAGGAGTTTGTGGAAATGATGTTTAATACAGTGGTAGGAGCAAAAGTTTGAAGACACTGGGAGGGTAACTATGGGCTTGAGGGGCAGAGTAAAAATACATTTCTAGGTCTGAGAATGAAGAAATAAGTAAAGAGATTAAAGGAGGTCAGATAATAAATTCAACTTGTGGCAGCCCAGTGGGATGCCCAGTGGGAAACAGGGGAGTCACAAAAGAACCACCCAGAGATCTTGAAACTTTATTTATTTAGAGATGGGGTCTTGCTCTGTTGCCCAGGCTGGAGTGCCATGATGTGATCTCAGTTCACTACAACCTCTGCCTCCAAGGTTCAAGCAATTTTCCCACCTCAAGACTCCCGAGTAGCTGGGATTGCAGGCGCCCACCACCACACCTGGCTAATTTTTGTGTTTTTAGTAGAGATGGGGTTTCATCATGTTGGCCAGGCAGGTCTTGAACTTCTGACCTCAGGTGATCCACCTGCCTCAGCTTCCCGAAGTGCTGGGTAGGAAACTATATTTATTGAGCAGCTGTTATATGCTAGTTAGTATCATGTATCTGTCACCTCACATAACCCTCACAGCAACACTGTGGGGTAGGTATTCTTATCCATTTTGAATAAATAGAAGTGCATTTTGAATAATAACTTTCCAAGGTCACGTAACTAGTCAATGTTAGAATTAACCATGTTATTCCATTCACTTTAACATAGTTACTTGCCCTCTGAAAAACCTGTGAAAGAATTCTTTTTATCTTGTTTCATTTTTATTGATACATAATGTACATATTTTTAGGGTGTATATAATATTTTGATACATTCATATCTATAACAATCAAATCAGGGTGATTGTGATATCCTTCACCTGAAACATTTCTCTTTTCCTAATGTTAGGAACGTTTTAATTATTTTCTACTGACTATTTTGAAATATACAATTAATTATGGTTTACTATGGTCACCCTACTGATTCATCAAACAGTAGGCTTATTTCTTCTATCTAACTGTATTTTTGTACCCAATAATCAATATGTCTTTATCTCACCCTCCCCCATCCCCTTCTCAGCCTGTAAAATAATTCTATTAGGGATGACAACAATTTTATATAAACAAAAATTAAGTAAATACATTATTGCTAAAATCAGGTCACTAAGAGAAACAGTAGTAAGTGAAAAGTAAATTTGTCATAATAAGGACAATTATTGATAAGCTAGGAATCATATCCACTGGAAATGCCAACTTAGAAATAATCTAAAATTATTTGAGTGTTCAAATGAGGACTACGTGCATTAGGATAGTCTTTAATATAAAATTTACCCTCTTCCCACAACACAAGAGCACTCCCTACTATGTCTGGTATCCGAAACTGAAAGTATCCAGAGAATGAGCTGCCCCATCAAAGTCTCCTAATACTGGGATTTTGATGTGTCCTGATTTTCTACCCTAGAGCAAAGGAGGACTATCTTTAATATTTCCCCATGATCTGCCTCTGAGAGAATCAGTTTAGGGATGAGAAAGTTGGGATCTTATTCTCTGCAGCAAAAGAGCTTTGCAGGAGCAAGTTGAGGACTATTTGTTTGTTTGTTTGAGACAGAGTCTCACTATGTTGCCCAGGCTGCTCTCAAACTCTTGGACTCAAGTGATCCTCCTGCCCCAGGCCCCCATAGTGCTGGGATTACAAGAATGAGCCACCACCGTGCCCAGCCTGGGGAAGTATTAGGACTGGGTTCACTCTCAGATATGATTTGACATTTTTTGTTTTCAGGAAATAGAGGGATGGCTTTACACTAAGAAGAGGAACTCACTCTAAAAATCTAATGATTCTTTTTTTTTTAGGAGATGAAGTCTCTCTCTTGTCACCCAGACTACAGTGCAGTGGCGCGATCTTGGCTCACTGCAACTTCTGCCTCCAGGGTTCAAGCAATTCTCCTGCCTCAGCCTTCTGAGTAGCTGGGATAACAGGCGCCAGCCACCACACCCGGCTAAATTTTGTACTTTTTTAAGTAGAGACGGGGTTTCGCCATGTTGGTCTGCAACATGGCCAGGCTGGACTGGAACATGGCCAGGCTGGTCTGGAACTCCTGGCCTCAGGTGATTCACCCGCCTTGACCTCCCAAAGTGCTGGGATTATAGGCGTGAGCCACCACGCCCAGCCAAATCTAATGATTTTTTAGTGTTGTGATGATAAATGTGCATTGTGCAGGGCTATTTCTTATTGTCAATGACCAGTCCCAATGGGCAGGGCTTGGACTGTAATCCCCAGTAAGCAAGAAGAGGAAGTGAGTAAGAGAAAAAGTTGATGAAGAAAGAAAAATACTGACAGGTTCCAGATTTCTTTTGTTTTTCTTTTTTGTCCTTTCTTCAGCTTAGGGTGGGAGCTAAATCACAATTTTCAAAAAGTCAATATAAATGTTATCATCTTAGGGCAACAGAGATGGAATCCTTAAAAATAAGTAAAAATAACCAAAAGTAGACATACTTTAGAGAATTTCAGTTTATGGACAGTCCAGAGATAGTTGTAGGATTTCTTTTCCATCCTACTAGAAGTGCATTTTTACTATCTTTCCCTGTACCTGCCAGTTCTTTGAAACCAAATTCTAATAACTGGTAAGTAAAATTGTGGAAGTACAAAAACAAAAATAGCATAGCAGCACAGGTCAAATTTGAGAAAGTTACTTTTCTTTCACGTTCTATGGCTGTGGGAGGAAATAGGGATATAGACCTGTGGGGAAATAAATGTCTTGATATGAGAATACATTTAACAGGGGGAAAAAAGTGACAACCTGTGAGATTTGCTACCTAAGGAGAAAAAAAAATCATTTGCTGTCTTCATATCAGACTTTTGCTCTCCTTTCCAGGCCAAGAATGTGGCTAAAAGTTACTTCTTGCTGAAAGACTGCTGAAGGAAGGGGAATCCCATAGTTACAGGGCTTGATTCCTAAATAAAACATTGTTAGTTCAAAAATTCCAGCAGTTCTTTGGTTGTGTGTGTGTGTGTGTGTGTGTTTGTGTGTGTGTGTGTGTGTGTGTGTATGCATGTGTGTGTGTTTATGGTGGGAAGGGAGGCAAACATTTTTTGTTATGAGAAGACCATCACAAATACCCTATTCTGGTTTGAAGAGGAGAGAGATCACAAAGTTTCAAGGAACTAAAATACTTTGCTATTATTATTATTTTTTTGAAAATGAGTCTTGCCCTGTTGCCCAGCGTGGAGTATGGTGGTGCTACCTCAGCTCACCTCCACCTCCACCTCCATCTCCACCCTCTTTGTTCAAGTGATTCTCGTGCCTCAGTCTCCTGAGTAGCTGAGATTACAGGCGTGCACCGCCATGCCCAGCTAATTTTTGTTATTTTTAGTAGAGACAGGCTTTTGCCATGTTGGCCAGAATGGTCTGAAACTCCTGGCCTCAAGTGATCCACCCGCCTCGGCCTCCCAAAGTGCTTGGATTACAGGCTTGAGCCACTGTGCCTGGCCATTACTCTACTATTCTTATTGACTTCATTAAGGATGGAGTTGGATCTTTGCAGATTGTGTGTCCTTTAAGAAAATGTTGCTTTTGTAAATATGATTTAGGCTGTATTATTACCTCAAATTATGTATTGTTCTTATGAAGTGTATGTGAGCGTGTGTGTATGTATGCTTTTTTTTTTTCTTTTAAGATATGGACACTTCATTTTTCTTTTTAAATTGTACTTTAGATCCTGGGGTACACGTGCAGATCATGCAAGATTGTTGCATAGGTACATTTATGGCAAGGTGGTTTGTTGCCACCATTCCCCCATCACCTATACCTGACATTTCTCCCCATGTTATCCCTCCCTTGCCCTCCCTCCCACTATCCCTCCTGTAGCACCCCCAATGGACCCCAGTGTGTGATGCTCCCCTCTTTGTGTCCAAGTGTTCTCATTGTTCAATACCCGCCTATGAGTGAGAACATGCGGTATTTGATTTTCTGTTCTTGTGTCAGTTTGCTGAGAATGATGGTTTCCAGGTTCAACCTTATTCCTACAAGGGATACAAACTCATTGTTTTTTTTTTTATGGCTGCATAGTATTCCATGGTGTATATGTGCCACATTTTCCATGTCCAGTCTATCACTGATGGGCATTTGGGTTGGTTCCAGGTCTTTGCTGTTGTAAACAGTGCCATGATGAACATGTGTGTGCATGTGTCTTTATAATAGAACAATTTATAGTCCTTTGGGTATATACCCAGTAATGGGAGTGCTGGGTCAAATGGAATTTCTATTTCTAGATCCTTGAGGAATCGCCACATTGTCTTCCACAATGGTTGAACTAATTTACACTCCCACCAACAGTGTAAAATTGATCCTATTTCTCCACATCCTCTCCAGCATCTGTTGTCTCCAGATTTTTTAAATGATTGCCATTCTAACTGGCATGAGATGGTATCTCAATATGGTTTTGATTTGCATTCCTCTAATAACCAGCGATGAGCATTTTTTCATGTTTATTGGCTTCATATATGTCTACTTTTGAAAAGTGTCTGTTCATATCCTTTGCCCACTTTTGGATGGGTTTTTTTTTTTTTTTTTTCTTNTTGTAGATTCTGGATATTAGCCCTTCATCAGATGGGTAGATTGCAAAATTTTTTTCCCATTCTGTTGGTTGTCGGTTCACTCTAATGATTGGTTCTTTTGCTGTACAGAAGCTCTGAAGTTCAATTAGATCCCATTTGTCTATTTTGGCTTTTTTTGCCATTGCTTTTGGTGTTTTAGTCATGAAGTCCTTGCCTATGCCTATGTCCTGAATGGTTTTGCCTAGGTTTTCTTCCAGGGTTTTTATGGTGTTAGGCCTTATGTTTAAGTCTTTAATCCATCTGGAGTTAATTTTAGTGTAAGGTGTCAGGAAGGGGTCCAGTTTCTGCTTTCTGCACATTGCTAGCAAATTTTCCCAACGTCATTTATTAAACAGGAGATCCTTTTCCCATTGCTTGTTTTTGTCACGTTTGTCAAAGATCAGATGGTTGTAGATGTGTGGTATTGCTCCTGAAGCATCTGTTCTGTTCCATTGGTCTATGTCTCTGTTTTGATACCAGTACCATGCTGTTTTGATTACTGTTGCCTTGTAGTATAGCTTGAAGTCCGGCAGCATGATGCCGCCAGCTTTGTTCTTTTTGCTTAGGATTGTCTTGGCTATGCAGGCTCTTTTTTGGTTCCATATGAAGTTTAAAGTGGTTTTTTCCTGTTCTGTGAAGAAGGACATTGGTAGTTTGATGGGGATAGCATTAAATCTATAAATTACTTTGGGCAGTATGGCCATTTTCGCAATATTGATTCTTCCTAACCATGAGCATGGAATGTTTTTCCATCTGTTTGTGTCTTCACTTATTTCCTTGAGCAGTGGTTTGTAGTTCTCCTTGAAGAGATCCTTTACCTCCTTTGTTAGTTGTATTCCTAGGTATTTTATTCTCTTTGTAGCAGTTGTGAATGGGAGTTTGTTCTTGATTTGGCTCTCTGTTATTGGTTTATAGGAATGCTTGTGATTTCTGCATGTTGATTTTGTATCCTGAGACTTTGCTGAAGTTGCTTATCAGCTTAAGGAGATTTTGGGCTGAGACAATGGGATCTTCTAAATATACACTCATATCATCTGTAAATAGAGACAATTTGACTTCCTCCTTTCCTAATTAAATACCCTTTATTTATTTTTCTTGTCTGATTGCTCTGGCTAAAACTTCTAATGCTATATTGAGTAAGAGCAGAGAGAGAGGGCATCCTTGTCTAGTACTGGATTTCAAAGGGAATGCTTCCAGTTTTTGCCCATTGAGTATGATATTGGCTGCTGTTTGTTGTAAATAGCTTTTATTATGTTGTGATATGTTCCATCAACACCTAGTTTATTTAGAGTTTTTAGCACAAAGGGCTGTTGAATTTTGTCGAAGGCTTTCTCTGCATCTATTGAGATAATCATGTGGTTTTTGTCTTTGGTTCTGTTTATGTGGTGGATTACGTTTATAGACTTGCGTATGTTGAACCAGCCTTGCATCCCCGGGATGAAGCCTACTTGCTCATGATGGAGAAGCTTTTTGATGTGCTGTTGCAATCGGTTTGCCAGTATTTTATTGAAGATTTTTGCATCTATGTTCATCATGAGATTGGCCTGAAGTTTTCTTTTTTTGTGGAGTCTTTACCAGGTTTTGGTATCAGGATGATGTTGGTCTCATAAAATGAGTTGGGGAGGATTCCCTTGTTTTGTATTGTTTGGAATAGTCTCAGAATGATTGGTACCAACTCCTCTTTGTACGTCTGGTAGAATTTGGCTGTGAACCTATCTGGACCTGGAGTTTTTTTTGATTGGCAGGCTGTTAATTGCTGCCTCAACTTCAGCCCTTGTTATTGGTCTATTAGGGGTTTCAACTTCTTCCTGGTTTACTTTTGGGAGGGTGCAAATGCTCATGAATTTATCTATTTCTTCCAGGTTTACTGGTTTATGTGCATAGAGTTGTTTGTAGTAATCTCTGATGGTAGTTTGTATTTCTGTGGGATCAGTGGTGATGTCCCATTTTTCATTTTTTATTGCATCTATTTGATTACTCTCTCTTTTCTTTTTTATTAATCTGGCTAGCGGTCTATTTTGTTGATCTTTTCAAAAAATGAGCTCCTGAATTTATTGGTTTTTTTGAAGGTTTTTTTGTGTCTCTATCTCCTTCATTTCTGCTCTGATTTTAGTTATTTCTTGTCTTCTGCTAGGTTTTGAGATTTTTGATCTTGCTCCTCTAGCTCTTTCAATTTTGATGGTTGGGTGTTGATTTTAGACCTTTCCTCGTTTCTCATGTGGGCATTTATTGCTATAAATTTCCCTCTAGACACTGCTTTAAATGTGTCCTAGAGATTCTGGTATGTTGTGTCCTCATTCTCCTTGGTTTTGAAGAACATCTTTATTTCTGCCTTCATTTCATTGTTTATCTAGTCAACATTCAGGAGCCCATTGCTCAGTTTCCATGAAGTTGTGCAGTTCTGAGTTAGTTTCTGAATTCTGAGATCTAATTTGATTGCACTGTGGTCTGAGAGACTGTTATAATTTCCGTTTTTTTGCATTTGCTGAGGAGTGATTTACTTCCAATTATGTGGTCAATTTTAGAGTAGGTGCCATGCGGTGCTGAGATGAATGTATAGTCTGTGGCTGTGGGGTGGAGAGTTCTGTAGATGTCTATTGGGTCTGCTTGTTCCAGTTCTGTGTTCAAGTCCTGGATATCCTTGTAGATTTTCTGTCTCGCTTGATCTGTCTAATGTTGACAGTGGAGTGTTAAAATCTCCTACTATTAATTGTGTGGGAGTCTAAGTCTCTTTGTAGGTCATTAAGAACTTGCTTTATGTATCTGGGCACTCCTGTATTGGGTGCATATATATTTAGGATAGTTAGCTCTTGTTGTATTGATGCTTTCACCATTATATAGTGTCTTTCTTTGTCTCTTCTGATCTTTGTTGGTTTAAAGTCAATTTTATCAGTGACTAAGATTGCAACCCCTGCTTTTTTTCTGCTCTCCATTTGCTTGGTATATCTTCTTCCATCCCTTTATTTTGAGTCTATGTGTGTCTTTGTGTGTGAGATGGGTCTCCTGAATACAGTACACCAATGGGTTTTGACTTTTTACCCAGTTTGCCAGTCTATGTCTTTTGATTGGGGCATTTAGGCCATTTACATTTAACATTAATATTGTTATGTGTGAATTTGATCCTGCCATTTTGTTGCTGGTTGTTTGTTTTGTCTGTTGGTCAACGCACTTTCCTCATTTCGTCATTGGTCTTTACCATTTGGTTCGTTTTTGCAGTGGCTGGTACTGGATGTTTTTTTCTGTGTTTAGTGCTTCCTTCAGGAGCTCTTGTAGGGCAGGTCTGATGGTGATGAAATCTCTCAGTAATTGCTTGTCCATAAAGGATTTTATTTCTCCTTTACTTATGAAGCTTAGTTTGGCTGGATATGAGATTCTGGGTTGAAAGTTCTTTTCTTTAAGGATGTTGAATATTGGTCCCCACTCTCTTCTGGCTTGTAGGGTTTCTGCTGAGAGATCCACTGTGAGATCAATGGGCTTTCCTTTATGGGGGATCTGAACTTTCTCTCTGGCTGCCCTTAACATTTTTTTCTTCATTTCAGCCCTGGTAAACCTTATGATTATGTGCCTGGGGGTAGCTCTTCTTGAGGAGTATCTCTGTGGTGTTCTTTGTATTTCCTGTATTTGAATGTTGGCCTGCTTTGCTATGGTGCGGACATTCTCCTGGATAACGTTTTGACGAGTGTTTTCCAGCTTGGATTCATTTTCCCTGTCCTCTTCAGGTACGTCAATCAAGCATAGATTAGCTCTTTTCACATAATCCCATATTTCTTGGAGGCTTTGTTCATTTCTTTTCACTCTTTTTTCTCTTTTCTTGCCTTCTCATTTTATTTCATTGAGTTGATCTTCGATCTCTGATATCCTTTATTCTGCTTGATCAATTTGGCTAATGAAACTTGTGTATGCTTCACGAAGTTCTTGTGCTGTGTTTTTCAGCTCCATCAAGCCGTTTATGTTCTTTCTAGGCTGGTTATTCTAGTTAGCATTTCATCTAATCTTTTCTCAAGGTTCCTAGTTTCTTTACATTGGGTTAAAACATGCTTTTTTTAGCTCAGAGAAGTTTGTTATTACCCAACTTCTGAAGCCTGCTTCTGTCAGCTCGTCAAAATCATTTTCTGACCTATTTTGATGCCATGCTGGTGAGTTGTTGTGATTTCTCTGGGGAGGAGAGGCGTCTGGACTTTGATGTTTTCATCCTTTTTGCACTGGTTTCTTCCCATCTTCTGAGTGGACATCCTTTCTGTTGAAGTTGGGGTTATTTCTCCTGTATGAGGCTTTTTATTTTTTAAATGCAGGTGTCATTGTGCCATTTGAGACAGGCTGTCCTTTGTCTGCCTGTAGAGGCACTGCTGGGCTTCCTCAGTCCCAGGCAGGCTGCTGTTTATTCTTTGCCTGGTTTTCATACTTGTGGGGTCAGCCCTGCCTTCCAAATGGCGGGCTCTTTCCTTCACTGAACCTGCTGTTCCTGGGTAGAGGATGTGTTAACTGAGAAATTCTCCCAGGAGAGGGACTCTGGTTGCTGGATCTTGTGGGGGAGGGGCCTGTCTGGTCATATCCCCCTCCCCACTTTCAACTCTCCCTTCTGTGGGATGGTCAGTTCCTTTTTGCAAGCTTTCTTGATATTAGTCCAAATCTCTGCCCTGGTCTGCTCTAACAAGGCACTGATCTGGCTGGTGCTGCTGACCTGGGCTGTTGCCCGGGTCTGTGACTCCAGGTGGTTCTCAGCAACACAGCATTTCCCTGGTCTGTGTGCTTCCGAAGTCTTGGAGTGAATTGCTGCATCTGATTCAGAGAACCAAGGAGGTGATGCCCCACCCCTCCATCCTCCATGCCTGATACACTTTCTAGGTGGGGCAGTGCCCCACCTTACCTCAGCTGGACGCCTTTGGGCTGCTTTCGCTGCCTTTTTTTGGGGTTAATCTCACTGTTCAACCAGTCCCTTTAAAACAAAACCAGTACCTCACTAGGAGACGTGGATATTGCAATGGTTCAGTCTCACTCAGTGGTAGCTGCACTTCTGAGAAGCTTCCTTTTGGCCATCTTCAAGACTTCCATGTAATGTATGCTTTCCCAGTTATCCACAGGCCACTGGGAGTGGGGTATAGGGCCAGAAAAGAGCAAAAGCATTGATATGATCAAAGTCTCCAAAGATCATACTTAGAAACTCCTGGTGCTAATTCAGTCAGAATAACCTAGACTTTTGGAAGTATCTCCAAGTCCATTTATTTTATTCTGAAGCTGATAGGCTTTAGATATGTCTTTCATCTGAATCTCATGTTGAAATGCAATCCCCAATATTGGAGTAGGGGGCTGGATAGGAGGTGATTGGATCATGAGGGTAGATTTCTCATGAATGATTTAGCACCATACCCTTGGTGCTGTCCTTTCAACAGTGAGCAAGTTCTTGTGGGATCTAGTTATTGTAAAGTGTGTAGCACCTTCCCCTTACTCTTTCTTTTGCTTCTCCTCCTGCCATGTGAGATGCCTGTTCCCTCTTCACCTTCTGCCATGATTAGAAGCTTCCCAAGGCCTCCCCAAAAGCTAATCCTGGCACTATGCTTTCTATACAGCCTGCAGAACCGTAGCCAAATAAAATTCTTATAAATTACCCAGTCTCTGGTATTTCTTTTTCTTTTCTTTTCTTTTTTTTTTTTTTTGAGACAGAGTCTTGCTGTGTTGCCCAGGCTGGAATGCAGTGGTGCAATCTTGGCTCACTGCAACCTCTGCCTCCTGGGTTCAAGTGATTCTCCTGCCTCAACCTCCCGAGTAGCTGGGACTACAGTTGCCTGCCACCAACCTCCCGAGTAGCTGGGATTACAGGCTAATTTTTGTATTTTTAGTAGAGATGGGGTTTTACCATATTGGCCAGGCTGGTCTCAAACTCCTGACCTTGTGATCCACCCACCTTGGCCTCCCAAAGTGCTGGGATTACAGGCATGAGCCACAGCGCCCAGTCCAGATATTTCTTCATAGCAATGCAAGAACAACGTAATACAGATGCCTTTGGTATAGAAGATGAGTTTCTATTGAAGAGAGTTTCTTCCATCAGCAGGAAAAGAATTTAGACAGTTTTAACTTGATCATGTTAGGAGATGTAATTTTTACATGTTAATATTTAGAAAATGTAGGTTATAAGAGCTAGTTATTAGGTATTGAAATTAGAAAATATTAAATGAATTCATATTATCAGTATAATGTTACACTCTTGAACTTTACTCAAAAAGAATCTGAACTCTAGAATGCTTTTTTTAAATTAGAGCAGTAACTCTGCCCTTGTTATTTTACAATATGATATCAGATGTTTGTCATTTTTTGGCTTCCCAATTTGAACCCTCAACCTATATTTGGAAACTGCTTTATATCTGAGTCTTGGTAGCAGGCTGAACCTGAGAATGTTTCCCAACAGAAGAGGACATTCTTGCCACCTGTACTTCCTCTGCGTGTGTGTGTGTGTGTGTGTGTGTTTGAGACAGAGTCTCACTTGGTTGCCCAGGCTGGAGTGCAGTGGCTTGAAGCAGTTCTCCTCCCTCAGCCTCTCAAGTAGCTGGGACTACAGGTGCATGCCACCACGCCCAGCTAATTTTTTGTAGTTTTAATAGAGACAGGTTTCACCATGTTAGCCAGATGGTCTTGAGTTGATCCACCTGCCTAGGCCTCCTAAAGTGCATGTGTGTTTTAAATGAAACTGAAGCATTTTATTGGTTTGTGGCCATTGCAAAAAGAATTATTAGTCAAAAAGTCCCTTTCTAGATTTTTATATTGATCAAATAAAGTCACTGAAGATACATTTTATTGGTTAGCTAAACTCTGGAATATATGCAATTAGAAGATGATCCTCAACTTTCCTTTACTAGTAAACTAAAAAATATTTAGAATAATGATTCTCCCTGCCTACATATTGGAATCACTTGGAGAGTTATAAAAAATGCTAATGTCTAAGCACTATCCTAGAACAAATTAAATCAGTATCTCTGTGGTTGGGATCTAGGAGCTGGAATTATTCCAAAGTTTCTGTAGGAATTTTAATGCATAATCAGGTTTGCGAATAATTGATTTAGAGCAGAGCAGGGATTGGCAAACTTTTTGTAAAGGCCAGACAGTAAATATTTTAGGCTTTGCAGGCATTATGTTCCATGTTGCAACTACTCAATTCTGCCGTCGTAGTGCAAAAACAGCCACAGACAATATATAAATAAGTGGGAATGGCTGTGTTTTAGTAAAACTGTTTACAAAACAGTCTACAGGACAGAACTGGCCTACAAGCCTTGGCTTGTCAACCCTTGGCTTAAAGGACTAGAGAGAAGGACAAGAGGATTTTTTTTTAAAGAAAAAACTTTTTAGCAATGCTGCAGTAGAAACTTCTGTCTTTTTTTAACACCCTAAAGATGTGGTTGGTTCACACTCAGAATGATTTGAAATAAATATAACCTAAATAATAGCAGAAATTACCCTTGTCAGAACTTAAACATATGAAAAAAAACCTCAATGTCACTGATCATTACAGAAAGGCAAATCAAAATCACAATGAGATACCATCTCTCGCCAGTCAGAATGATGGTTATTAAAAAGTCAGGAAACAACAGATGCTGGTGAGGCTGTGGAGAAATAAAAGCACTTTTACAATGTTGGTGGGAATGCAAATTACTTCAACCATCGTGGAAGACAGTGTGGTGATTCCTCAAGGATAGAACCAGAAATACCATTTGACCCAGCAATCTCATTACTGGTTATATACTCAAAGGAATATAAAGCATTCTATTATAAGGACACATGCACATGTATGTTTATTGCAGCACTATTCACAATAGCAAAGACATGGAATCAACCTAAATGCCCATCAGTGATAGACTGGATAAAGAAAATGTGGTAAATGTATACCATGGAATACTATGCAACTATGAAAAGAAATGAGAACATGTCCTTTGTAGAAAAGTGGGTGGAGCTGGAAGTCATTATCCTCAGCAAACTAATGCAGGAACAGAAAGCCAAACACTGCATGTTCTTACTCATAAGTGGGAGCTGAACAATAAGAACACATGGACACAGGAGAGGAACAACACACAGTGGGGCCTGCTTTGGGGAGTCAGGGGAGAGAGAACATCAGGATAAACAGCTAATGCATGTGGGGCTTAATACCTAGGTGATGGGTGGACCTGTGCAGCCAACCACCATGCCACACATTTACCTATGTAACAAACCTGCACATTCTGTGCATATGTGCAACTCAAAAAAAAAATAAATAAGGAATTACTCCTGTCCCCTTGTCTTTGAAAATTTACATAAAATCTAAGTATGTCAACTCATGGCCCATATCCCAAGGACTTGGGAAATACAGTTTTTACCCCATGGTTTCACTTATATTCTCAAGATTACTTCTTGTTCCAAAATTGACTACATCACTTTTCCTATGGCTGATCTCTTCTTTCTCTTCCATGACAACCTTGCTTTCTCCCCTTAATGTGTGCATAGCAGGCTCTCCTGAAGTTTCAGGCAAAGAAAGATATTTATCTTACAGCAATATAAACAATTTAAGTTTGGTTATTAATATCTCTCTTCTAAAAAGCCTATTGGCCATCTAAGGAGTTTCCCCAAATACTGTTTGATGTGAAATTATTATAATCAAACTATCTCTCACATTAAAATGATAATTTTTATTCTATGGCACGTAGAAGAATATAGTGCTATATTTTGACAACATATGTCCAAATTGGAGTACTATTTCAGTTTTAACAGTAACTGTTTAGATTCATAAACAGTTATGAACCATCAGCCTGAGAGAACAGCATTATCATAGACACTCGCAAACACATAAGTCCAAACAAACAGAAAGTAGCTCACAAGATATATATATATATATATACATATATATCTTTAATCAAATTATATAGTGTAAACATCTTACACAAGTTATATTTAAATAAAATTGAATATTCTATATTCTATACAGAATAATATACTAAGATAGCATATATATACGTTATAAAAATAGTATATAGTACACTATATATTATGTATACTATGTACATTATAGTATATATAGTATATCACATGATTTCATTTGAATATAATTTCTTTTTTTGAGACAGAGTCTCACTGTGTTGCCCAGACTGGAGTACAGTGGTGCCATCTCAGCTCACTGCGACCTCTGCCTCCTGGGGTCAAGCGATTCTTGTGCCTCAGCCTCCCAGGCAGCTGGGATTACAGGCATGCACCACCATACCAAGCTAATTTTTGTATTTTCAGTAGAGATGAGGTTTTGCCATGATGGCCACATTGGTCTTGAACTCCTGGCCTTAAGTGACCCACCGGCCTAGGCCTCACAAAGTGCTTGGATTACAGGTATGAGCCACCACACCTAGCCTGAATATAATTTGTTTAATGAAAATAAATTGTTAACTAGGTGGTAAGGCATCAGGGAATTACTATCCTTACTTTAACTTTTTCTGAAAATACCTGCAACAAAAGCTGAAATTTCAAGAGCTCTTAGCATTCAAAAAATGGGTCAGAATCTTGCAAATGGTATTAAAGGGTAGAGCATAACCTTAGTAGAGCCAAAGATAGAAATGTGGGAACAATGGAAGATGAGGGTAGCAAGAAATTTAGCCTGAGAGAAATAGTGATGTTGAAAGAGGGAATGGCATAGTGAGAATTAAAAGTGGAATTCAGCAGATGGTGCCAGGCTGTATGTACACAGTGAACTTCATGATTTGCATTAATGAATAGGTCTGAAACCTAGAATTTATAATGGAATTTGTATCTCAAAGCTTGAAGGGACTTTGGAAGGAAAAAGCACATTTACCAAGGACTAACCATGCACCGAGCATAGCATTGTTGTACAGGTATTTTCAGGGAGGTAATACCTTTGAAGCCAGGTAATATAGATGCAAATCTTGGCCCTGCCACCTTTCTGCTTTGTGACCCTGGAGAAATTAATTAACCCATTTAGTTCTTTGGTTCCTTCCTTCCTTTCTCCCTTTCTTTTTTGTTTTCTTGGAACTTAATGGAACATACTGGGCTCACTTTCTTGGAATTTCTTTTCCTGTCTTCTTCCTTATCTCCTTCTCCCTCTCTTCTTCTCTTCCTATCCCTCTGTCCCCGTACTCCAGTTTCCTCATGTATATATGGGAGAGAAAGTCTTTTGCAAGAATTTTGTGCGAATAAAATCGAAACGGTTCTCTGAAGTGTATGGATCATTGTAGCTACTCAATGGATGTTAATTTTCTGCTATCCCTTTAATAGTTTAGAACACTGAGGCTTAGAGGTTAGGTGTCGTCTTTGATGAAGAGTTTTGGCCAAATTTAAGGTGTTATTTTTTCCCCTGGTCTGATACCCGCCTCCCCAACCTTAATTACACTTTGTCACCATTCAAGTTTGAATGATGTCTACTAGGTGTGCTGGACACATCTGGTGATGCCACATCACTAGGCAGTTTCTAAAAAGGCAACAATTACTTTCTGTTTCCTAGAAATGCGTAAAAATAGCCATGTCATGGAGACAGCAAGGCAGATGACCAATCAACTGTCCCTGAAGCTACCTAATTTAATCCCGTGGTTGAGTTAGATAGAAAAGAACGGTAAGGTATTGTATAGTAGCAAAGGGCAGGTACCTAGACGATCTGAGTGGAATAGCAAAAGTATTTGTTAATGAAAAAGTGTTTCTTGATGGGCCACTGGGATGGTGGAGCTAAGCTTTTGGGATATTGTGGATATAATATGAAAGCTATTTTTTCAACTTTGAGATATTTCATCTGTCATTTTCTGGCATAACTGGACATTAAGAAGACATTCAACATTGAGCTCACTGATTGAGATTCACGCAGAATAGAAGCTTCAAAAAGTCTCTTTTCTTGGGAAAGGTCAGGCTTACCTAAGCACTCTGAGACCCAAGTGTGGTATTATTCATACTGGACAGGCGCAAAAGGGCACTGGCTCAAACTCCTTCTCTTTCTTCATTTGTTTCTTATAGCAAAATATACAAGGATGGCCATGCCTGTGTATTGTACAATTCAAGAGCCATGTGACTTGTGGTTTTATGAATTTAACTGGTAGCTCTTTCCAATGTGTAATATACACCTTGCTCCTAAGAATATACCCTAGGGGCAGATATGTAGATTCATTGATGGCAGATATGAGACATAGTGCCTTTTACTGGGGCTGTGGTCCCAGTGGTCAGACAAGAAACAGACATGCTGAGTGGTGTGCTCTCAGACAGTAAATGGAAGGATTGATGTCACTTGATAGTCTATATTTCACAATAAGGCACTAAGTCTAGCTCTCTATTCCTTCAGAACTGAATCATGTGCACCAGCCTAAAAAAGGAAAACTAAAAGCAGAACATGAAGAATATGTTCCATTATAAGCTCAGGAGGGAGGTGAAAAGTTTAAGCAAATGAAAAACAGAATCATTGTCAACGGTTGGATATTGTGATTCACATACAAATGCACCAAGTCATTAACCAACTGCCAATTTTGGGCAAGAGAAAATATTATAGATATAAGATGGATATTTAGCTAGTTTTCCTTAGCATGATAAAATGCAGGCTTTCAATCTTTTCCAACTCTCATGTGCTGTGGAGAAAGGGTTTTAGTAGAGAGTGAAAGAACAGATCCCTGCCACAGAGACACGAAGCCAGTATAATCAGAGGAGGAAAAGACCGTATTATTTAGAATAAACAAGAATGAGAGAGCAATTTAATTGGTTCCTGATGTTCCACATAACAAAGGCCAGAGCTCTTAAAACCCAGTGGCTTACTTTTATTTGTGAATATATGTGAGTTTTTTAAAGTTGGGTTTTCTGGCCGGCACAGTGGCTCACGCCTATAATCCCAGCACTTTGGGAGGCCGAGATGGCCAGCTCACGAAATTAGGAGTTTGAGACCAGCCTGAACAACACGGTGAAACCCTACCTCTACTAAAAATACAAAAATTAGCTGGACATGGTGGTGCATGCCTGTAACCCCAGCTACTCAGGAGGCTGAGGCAGGAGAATTGCATGAACCTGAAAGGTGGAGGTTGCAATGAGCCAAGATTGTGCCATTGCACTCCAGCCTGGGCAACAGAGTGAGACTCTGTCTCAAAAAAAGAGAAAAAGAAAAAAAAAAAACCAAAAAAACAAAAAATGGTTTTCCATCTGTGTTGGTAGAATTCCAGTCAAGGAACTTCAATCCTGGCTGCTTTGATCTTGTGCTCACCTTTCAAAACCATAGAAAGGTCTTCTCTTTTCCTTTATGTAAAAGTACTTCCAGCCAGTATTTAATATGAAAGCGATGTTTATCAGACTTGGGATGGGCATATTGAAGCTATTCAGAAGTTGGCACTTTCTTTCCATGTCTCTTCTTTTCCTACCAGTCTCAGTGCCTTAACTATATTTCCTGTTGTGGATTTGTACAGCTGAGAGTGGAATAGGTAGAAATTAATAAAGTTCTTTTAAAAGTGAGTGAGAAGAATAGTAATTAAAGGGGAATTGCTGCATAGGAGAGAAATGTGCATAAATTCAATTGCAAAACCTCTGACTGACAGTGAGCTATGATTATTTCAGAGAGCTGACAATTTCAGTACTGTGTGTTTGCCAGATCTTGATCTGAAGTCCAGACTTAGAGGCGGTATTTAGAAGATAATTCTCAGTGGGTGCCATTGTTACATTTTTGTAAATTTTCTATCTCTAGGAAAGCTATCTGTCTATAAATTATTTAAATTCAGTAAATCAAATAGGTTTCTTTGTGAACTTTTGCAAATAAGAATAGAATTCATTATTTTAAAAACCAACTGAGAATCATAAAATAGATTTTCTTTTTTCATGTGAAAGAAGTACTTAGTTCCTGGATCATGAAGCCTAATGACCTGAGACAACTCTAAAGTAACTAACATTTTTCAATCTACTTTCCACATAATGTTTTTTATAAGCTGTGATACTCATCAGTTAGCTGACATATATTTAACATGTTTCTGATACAAGGTATGCATACTTGCAGCGTTTACGTTTTTCTCAACCTTTAAAACAAAACATTCGGTGAGAAATGTGCTTCTATTTTAAGAAAAATAAATTTTTGATCAACCTTAATTTACAAAATAAGACACAATATAATAGATATTTTCATGTCAAAAAGAATTAATTACTTGACCAAAAAATTACTACATAATTCCTTTAAATTAAAGACTCTGGCAACACTATGTAGGTGTACTTTTACTAACCATAATGTCATCAACATGCAACTTTTCAGTAAAGATTGCAATAAAGGACCACAACCTTCTAATTAGTTGTGTTTTAACTGTTTTTAATAAAACAACCACAGCCTTTGCCTGTATTACACTTCTGCAGCCAACCGTTTTTGAAAAGATTTTTTTTCATATTCTTCTAATACAGAACTCTAGTATCACATGGAATATTTAAGCCTTTTTTCATAAAGTCTATAGGATGGAAGCTTTCTTGAAAGATAATGAGTTAGTAGAATTACGGTGAAGGATAAAGGTGCCAGGACAATGTCAGCTTTTAAATATTTATTTATTATACATTCCAGATGATAGAAAAGAAATGCTGGAGCAAGAAGTCAGCTGTTTTAACGTTTCTCTCTGAATCAAAGAGGGGAGGGGATTTTATGGATCCCAGCTGTGCTGACTTTCGGGTTTCCTGGCTCGTTACCATTTCTGTATTCTGTAGTCTGCATGTCCAAAGCTCAAGGGGGATTTTGATCCAGCAGCTCTTGCACAAGTTAGTTTTCTTTTTTAAAATAAAGAATATCAGATACTTGTAATGCTTAGCATACTGCCATGATGCACTTAAATGCCAGGCCAAGGCAGGGCAGGGGTGGCGGTGCAGAGATGTGGGGGAGACTGGGTAAGGAGGAGATGGGGAGATGCTGAGAAAAGAGAGATGAAGAAAGAGGGGAAAAGAGGAAGAAAGACGCCCAGAAAGTGAGCCCAGTGTGTTCCATTAGGTTCCAAGGAAGGAAAAAAGGAAGGGAGAAAAGAAGGAAGGACCCAAACAACTAAGAATTGAGAGGACTAAAGGACCGTATGTATTATTTTTTAAATCCCTTTTCTAGGTCAGTAGTTCTTAAAAAAATTTCTTTTTTCTGAAATAGTCTTACTCTGTTGCTCAGGCTGGAGTGCAGTGGAGCGATCTTGGCTCACTGCAGCCTTGACCTCCCAGGCTCAAGCAATCCTCCTACCTTAGCCTCTCTAGCAGCTGGGACTACAGATGTGTACCACCATGTCTGGCTAATTTTTTTTTTTTTTAAATTTCTTGTAGAGACAGGGTTTCACCATAATGCCCAGGCTTGGAGGTCAGTAGTTCTTGAGTGTTAGTATGCATCATAATCATCTGGAAAGCTTATGAGATGCAGTCTCCCAGGACCTGTTCAGAGTTTCTGACTTGTTGGGATGAGTCTGAGGTCTGGGAATTTGCATTTGAACAAAGAAATAATTAATAGTAATACTAGTGTTGAAAAGCAGTTCATCCAGGTATTAGGGCCTTGGAGAGGTTGCTTAAAGATGGGATATATGCAACTGGATGAGGTTACATACACAGAAAGAATGAACATTTCAGATGGAACTAAAGGATATGGGGAGAGAAGTGACTAATGAGCAAAACAAGAGTAACACTAATGATACGTGGGAGAAGGGGTGTTGAAAGAGGAAGTGAGTAGCTACGAGACCCATTTTAGCTTATAACATCCAGATTTGCCTACTGAAATCAAATAGAAGATGACCATGTTGCTGTTAAGGCATTCATTAAATTAGACAGAGCTTATGGCTGAATTTCTTGATCACATATTCCGGCATTTCTCTTTGAGATACTTATTGCACAACAGAGAAATTACAAGAAAGTACCATCAGAAATAAATGACTGAAATAATTGTACTTAGTCCCAGAGAGGAAGATGGCATTTCAAAGTAGCCGAAGCAAACCTGCCCTAGAAGAGATGCGATCAAAAAATTCACAAACGGAAGAATGGAAGCCTGTTATTCTCTGCCTCAGAAAAGAAAACGTCAAAGTTCAAGTGCCTGTTTTAAGGGTTTAGAGTTCAAAATGTTACCCGGTTAGCCACTAATGATTACAAATTTTTTATGTATGAAATACTTGGAGGTAGACATAGGGTTGGAAGGAAGCCTAAAGTTGGATTTACACAGCACTTTACCTAAGTTTGAGAAAGTCAGCTGTTCATCTCAAAGAATAAGGGGTGATGGAGATTACTGGTATTGGAGTAGGGGTGGCTAAACCTATCCTAGTCTCTCTCTCTCTTTTTTTTTTTTTGGCATGCTAACAACAAGGATACTATTCCCTGAAGCAAATTCACATGTCTCACTAAAATGTCCATAAAACCACAGAAAAAGAATGAAAACATGAGTTTTCAAAAAGGCTGACAAACTATTGTCTCAATTCTGGAGGGAACTCTACTGACTACTATCAAGACCTCAGAATAACCTATACACGCCCCACCACTGCCGCCTCTGTTTCAAAAGCGTTCACTTACCCTGGTATGCCAATCTTCTCAGTGTCCCTACGTCCTCCACAGGAAGGCATGTCGTAATGCCAGGTGCCCCTGTATGGCTCACACAAACATGAGAAGCCACTTATCCAGCCACTCTCTTGGCCAGTGCTGCCTTATAGCTCTCATACATTGTTGAACAACACATTACACAAGTGTGGACAGGGGTTTCCCTGGTCCCAAGAAAGCAGTCCATGGGCTCCAGAGTTGTTTCCCCGACACCTTTTCTAGATGTTCTTCTCTACTCTAAGAGGAAAAAAGTGAGGACAGTGGTATCTGATTTCAACCTCTCCTTTCTCTCAAAACTCTGCTAGAAAAAGAAACGATGAACTTTCACTCTTTTCTATGTGGCAGGGGCTTTGTTGCGTGCTATCTACTTTAAACCTGAAATGAAACTCTATGATCAAGCTAGTGATTACGTGAGAACTCAGATAATTTAGGAAATCTTCTTCCCTCTGTTCAAAGCCATTTGACAGTAGCTGAACATTGACTGCTTTCTTTCTCTTGCTCTCCTGCTGTTAACAGTCCTAGTCATCTCTATCATCCAAATTAGATAGTTGCTCAAAAAAGAAAAACCACATTAAAATATTTCAACAAATATTTTTGTATTGCATAAATATTTTCCTCAGCTTATTGCTTAAAAAAATTCCTTGTTTTTATTTGTAGGCATTTTAAATTGTTGTTTAATTTAAATCTATCAGTCTTTTTCTTTATGTTTTCTTCCAGTGGTGTTATACCAAACCATCCTGAAGTCAAAAGATTTTTAAAAAAATCAATCAAATATTTTTTAATGCCTTTGTATATAATGTAGATATTTACTTCATGAATAACCACAGCAGTACCCTCTATCTTAGTAAATGGTACTTCCTTTCTTCCCTTTGTTCAGGGCAAAACTTTGGCATCATCTTTACTCTGTCTTCCTCTTATGTTAACACATTCAATCCCTAAGCAAACTCTCTTAGCTTTTCCATTGAAATATATTCAGAATCCAACCAGCTCTTGTCTGTTCAATTACAGAAGCCTCCTAAATGGTCTCCTTTTCCCTGTCTCCTGGTAGTCTCTTTTCAACATGGCAGGCAGACTGTTCCTTTAACACATGTAATATTTTCTGCCTAAAACCAACAGCTTACCATCTCATTCAGAGGAAAATCCAAAGTCCTCCCCATGGGATGCAAGGCCCTCTGTGGTCTCTCCTGCAGCACACATACCAACTACCACCACACACAGCCTTCTCTGACTTTCTCTCCTAGCCTTCTTTCCCTTATTCCTTTCTCTCCAGCTATGACCTAGACCTTACTGCTGTTCATTGAATAAAGGAAGCAACTGTCATCTCAGGACTGTTGTGCTTGCCTTCCCTTCTACCTGGAATGTGCACTCCTGTCCCTTCCGCCCCTCCTTATCGGCTTTCAAAGGCCATCATTACAAAAGCTCATTCCAGATCACTTTATCTAAAATAAGCGCTCACAACACTCATTGCTACCTGACATATTACTTATTAGTCAATTTTCTGTCTCCTCCCATTAAAACAGAAGCTTGAGGGAGAGCTGTGTTTTGGGCACTGTCGTATCCCCAAGATCCAAAAGGGGACTCTATTACCTTTATTAAGATGCCTTTTTAAAAAATATTTTGACCACATTTTGGGATGATTTATGAATAAAATACCAAGTCATTTTTAAACACCTAAAATCAATTTTATGTACTTATTTTTAAATTTTATAATAGTGAAATCTATTCTAAAATATTGCCTTTAAAACATTTTAACCTATACTTATGTCACATTGGTTTGTACTTTGTTTTACTGTATTAAAATCTTGTATTTCTAATAATTTTTGCTTTAGGTAGTTTAATGCAACACTGCTTGAAACTCAAAGGTTCACTACTATACCTTCTTGATAAATTATGCCATGTATTCCTATGAACTGTGTTTACCTCATTTAATTTTTTCCTTTAATATTACTTAATCTGATCTTAACAAGGCCATCCATAAGTTTTAAAATTAGCATTAGCTTAGTACTTTCCCATCCTATATATTTTCAAACTTCTGTTTTCTTTTCATTCTAGGCATACTTCTTAAAAACAGACTTTTAAAATTCACTCAATCTTTAAAAAAATGTTCAAACTTGCTTTTATTGCTATCATACATGTGTCTGTCAATTATTTAGAAACAAATTTCAGACATCATATCAGTTTACATTTAAATATTTAGGTGAATATCTCAAAAATAATTCTTTTTAAACATAACTATAATAGTGTTATCATCTAAAAATTAATAATAGTTACTTAATATCATGAAATACTCAGATACAATTCAAATATTCCAATTGTCTCTCTCTCTTTCTTTTTTTTTTTTTTTAGATAAAGTCTTGCTCTGTTACCCAGCTACAGTGCAAGGGTATGAACTCAGTTCACTGCAACCTGTGCCTCTTGAGCTCAAGCCAACCTCCCAACTTAGTATCCTGAGTAGCTGGGACTACAGGGACATGCCACCATGCCCAGGTAATTTTTGTATTTTTTTGTGGAGATAGGGTTTCACCATGTTGCCCAGGCTGGTCTTGAATTCTTGAGCTCAAGCGATCTACCAGCCTCAGCCTCCCAAATTGCTAGGATTACAGGTGTGAGCCACCGTGTCTGGCTTATTTTTAAAAATATAATTTGTTTGTTTCAGATCCAACTAATATCTAAGCATTGAAACAGGCCAATATATCCCTTAAATTCTGTTTAATCTAAAGATCCACCTCTATGTCTGATTTTTTTTCTTACTTTTACCCTTTAGTCAAATTCCTCACCTAAAACTGTCCCAAAGTGAGTTGTCAAGAGAGAGCTCTTGGACTTAACAATGAATGGTACATTTCACTGGTAGCTTCTTATTTATTTTATATTTTCCAGGTTTCATCAACATCTTAGACCAGAGTCAGGTGCAACAAGAGTTAGGTACAAACATTATCTCTCCCTGCTATGCCTGCTATGTCCATGGCTTAGTAGTAGTTTCACGAGGTAGTATGTATAACCAGTGAGAAGCACATGGAGTCATTTACGTAAACTTTCTAAAAATTCTTACTTTTCTGCTTTCTCTTATTATATACTGGAGTTGGGGGAAAAAGTGTTATTAATAGCTAGGACATATTATGCCATCTCTTATTATAGCTTGTAAGTCTGCCCCTACTTTTTAGTATCTCTCTTTAGAAAGTGCATACTTGGAACCTCATTATTTTCAGCTGTCACTTTAGTTACCAATTTTTGTAAAATGGGAAAACTTACACTCAGCACCATATTAAATATCATATAGCAGTTGGTCTCCCATATATTTTCTTTATATCAATAATAATAGCCAGCATTTGTTAAGTATTTTATGTCAGATCTTTAGAATTTTGCATAAATTATCTCATTTAATCCTCAGGACAATTCAGTAACAGAGGTACTATTAGCTCAATATAATAGAAGAGAAAATTGACACCTAGAAAAGTTAACTAAAGCAGTAGGAGGCTAAATAGCTTAAAAAGGTGTAGAACTAGAGGAGGATCCAAGATGGCTGAATAGGAACAGCTCCAGAGTGCAGTTCCCAGGGAGAACAGTGCAGAGGGTGAGTGCTCACTGCATTTCCAAACAAGTTTTCACTGCCCACAGACCAGGAGATTCCCAGGACGAAAAGCACCAGGGGTTTTCAGCACAGTGGTTTCAGCTGGTGCTGCCTTGGTGCACAGAAACTCACAAAAATCTGGGTGGCTGTTTTGACTGGCGCCTGGGAGACAGAGCCGCCCAATTCCACTGAAAGGGAGGGGCCTGAGACAGGGAGCCAGGCGATCTGCCTCGGTGGGTACCACCCCCACAAAGCAAGCAATCTGAAATGCTCTGGATTTAGAGTTTCACAGCAAGGGCAGCTGGACCCAGGATGGTCCAGCTCAGTGGGGGGAAAGGCATCCCCGGCTACTGAGGAAGTCTGCCACTACCGAGGCAGTTCACACAGCAGCTGGGCAGAGACTGCAGTGGTTCAGCAATGCCTTTGCTGACAGACTGTGACTAGACTACTCCCTATGGGGCAGGGCATCTATGAAAAAAGGCAGCAGCACAACAGGAACTCATAAATAAAGCTTACCTTCCTAGGACAGATCACCTGGGAAAAGAGGTGGTTATGAGTTCAGCTGCAGCAGACTTAAAGGTACCTGCCCAGCAGCTCTGCATGGAACAACAGAGCTCCCACCACAGCACTTGAGCTCCTATAAGGGACAGACTGTCTCCTCAAGTAACTCCCCAACCCCCATATACCCAAAAAGACACCTCATAAAGGAGAGCTCAGGCTGACATCTGGTGGGTACCCTTCTGGGACAAGGATAGCAGAGGAAGAAACTGGTGGCAACCCTTCCTGTTCTGCAGCCCCCGTGGGTGATCTCTAGGCAAGCAGGGTCTGGAGCGGAACTCCAGCAGTCCTGCAGCAGAGAGACCTGACTGTTAGAAGGAAAACTAAGAAACAGAAAGAAACAGCTTCAACATCAAAAGAAAGGATGTCCACTCAGAGACCCCATCCAAAAGTCACCAACTGCAAAGACCACAGGTAGATAAAGCCATGAAGATGGGAAGAAAGCAGTGCAAAAAGGATGAAAACACCAAAAAGCAGAACACCTTTCCTCCTTCAAGGGATCACAACTCCTCACCAGCTAGGGATCAAAGAGAGTAAAATACCTAGGAATACAACTAACAAAGGATGTAAAAGACCTCTTCAAGAACTACAAACCACTGCTCAAGGAAATAAGAGAGGACACAAACAAATGGAGAAGCATTCCATGCTCATGGTTAGGAAGAAGCAATATTGTGAAAATGGCCATACTGCCCAAAGTAATTTATAGATTCAACGCTATCCCCATCAAGCTACCAATGACCTTCTTCACAGAACTGGAAAAAACCACTTTAAACTTCATATGAAAACAAAAGAGAGCCCACATAGCCAAGACAAGCCTAAGCAAAAAGAACAAATCTGGAGACATCACACTACCTGATTTCAAACTATACCACAAAGCTACAGTCATCAAAACAGCAGGATACTGGTACCAAAACAGAAATACAGACCAATGGAACAGAACAGAGGCCTTGGAGGCAACACCACACATCTAAAACCATCTGATCTTTGACAAATCTGACAAAAACAAGCAATGGGGAAAGGATTCCCTGTTTAATAAATGGTGTTGGGAAAACCGGCCAACAGTGTGCAGAAAGCAGAAACTGGACCCCTTCCTGACTCCTAACACTAAAATTAACCCCAGAGGGATTAAATATTTAAACATAAGATCTAAAACCATAAAAACCCTAGAAGAAAACCTAGGCAAAACCATTCAGGACATAGGCACAGGCAAGGACTTCATGACTAAAACACAAAAAGCATTGGCAACAAAAGCCAAAATAGACAAATGGGATCTAATTAAACTTCTGAGCTTCTGTGTAGCAAAAGAAACAACCATTAGAGTGAACCAGCAACCAACAGAATGGGAAAAAAATTTTGCAATCTACCCATCTGACAAAGGGCTAATATCCAGAATCTACAAACAACTAAAACAGTTTTACAAGGAAAAAAAAAAATCCAAAAGTGGGAGAAGGATATGAACACTTTTCAAAAGAAGACATATATGAGGCAAACAAACATATGAAAAAATGCTCATCATCACTGATTATTAGAGAAATGCAAATCAAAACCACATTGAGATACACCTCACACCAGTTAGAATGGAAATCATTAAAAAGTCTGAAGACATTAGATGCTGGAGAGAATGTGGAGAAATAGGATCACTTTTACACTGTTGGTGGGAGTGTAAACTAGTTCAACCATTGTGGAAGACAGTGTGGCGATTCCTCAAGGACCTAGAAATAGAAATTCCATTTGACCCAGCAATCCCATTACTGGATATAGACCCAAGGAATATAAATCGTTCTATTATAAAGACACATGCACACGTTTGTTCATAGCAGCACTGTTTACAATAGCAAAGGCTTGGAACTGGCTGGGCACGGTGGCTCATGCCTGTAATCCCAGCACTTTGGGAGGCCAAGGTGGGTGGATCACGAGGTCAAGAGATCAAGACCATCCTGGTCAACATGGTGAAACCCCGTCTCTACTAAAAGTACAAAAAATCAGCTGGGCATGGTGGCGCGTGCCTG
>NW_016107625.1:1436573-1454464 GCF_001604975.1 Cebus imitator | reverse complement strand
TCACATGTACCCCAAAACCTAAAATGCAATAAAATAAATAAATGGGGAAAAAATTACCCGTATTTATTATTAAAAAAAATTCCTTTTTCTTTTCTAGTGGCTGATTCTTTTCTTTTATGTGGTTATTTTTCACTGACCACTTATTTATGAATGAAGATTAGAGTGATCAGGAGTAGTGAGCTTCCCTAACAATCTGGTTGGATTGTGTTTCATATTGTTTAGTGAGGCCCTTCCCTCATTTCCTTCCTTCCTTTCCCTTCCCTTCCTTCCTCTCCCCTCCTTTCTTCCCTTCTCTTCCCTTCCCTTCATGGGCTTTCTTAATCTGTTTGCATTGTGTTTAATACTCTTTGGTGAGACTGTTGCCTCCTTTCCGCCCCTTTTTATGAGAAAGGAGAGAAGGCTATGGTGAAAGATTCAGAAAATGGGAGTATTAGAATAGATGTGAAGCTGCTGTAAAAAAAGAACCTAAAAGTACCAGGTCTTAAATAATATACCAATTTATTTCTCTGTCAAGTAACAGTCTAGTGGTGAGTAGTCCAGGTTGGTGGGGCAGCTCTTCTGTCTTCAGTTAGTCATTTGAGGACATTGTTTCTTCTATTTTGTTGCTTCCTCAATCCTTATGGTTTTATCTTAATTGACGGAAGTTAGATCAAGCTAGAAGGAGAAAGTACAGTGATGAAGGGCAAGCAATTTCCTTTCATGCAAATGATATAGAAACTGCTGCAGACATCTCTTCCACTCACTTTCTTTCAGATGCCTCTTCCATTTCCATTGATGAGAACTAATCACATGACCAGTCTGGGAAATGGAAGCTAGAGCTGAATATCCATGTGCCTAGCTAAAATTCCTCTACTAGGGAAGAGGAGAAGAAAAGATCTCTGGTGACCACTGGCAGTCTGTCACACCAAGCTGATAAGAAACAAATCTCTTTAAAAGTATGTAAAACCAGGTCAATAATGTTTCTCTAAGAGCCCAAAGTCATCCATGTGGCTCATAAGCCAAAGGGTGGCTCTCTGAAGTCTGGTGCAGGAGAACAAATGGAACCTCTTTGTTACCACCATAAAAATTAATTGTTTTTTAAATTGTTGAAATAATTTTCTTTTCCCTTCATCCTCACGGATTCTATGTGAAAGTGCAGAATACTTTTTCTGATGTTCTAAAAGGTGGCAATCTAGGCCATTTATTTAAATACCCTAAATGAAGAAAGTCTATTCAGGAATATCCTCGAGTCCTAACTCTTGTTCTCTATCCAGAGCCTTCTTCAAGTGCTCCATTGTTTTCCTTCACAAAGGAAAATGGGGAAATTCTTCCCAAAGGTGCCAGGGACTCTTGGTTCTTTTCCTTATGCTGGAACTCCTTGGATAGCAAGGGAAAATTGAAAACTCTGAAATAAAGATGGGAATGTATTGGCTTATACAATGTAAGAGTTCAAGAATAGACAAGAGATACACCTTGATCCAGGGGTTCGAAACAGGTTATCAGGATATGCCTCCTAGTGCTACTTTTCTGAGTGTTGGATTACCCCTTTGACAAGCTTTCATTCGTGGAGGTCTCCAACATTTCAAGTTTTTGGTTTCACAGCTCCAATTCTATTTTATTTTATCATTATTTTTTGAGACAGGGTCTCACTCTGTTGCCCAGGCTAGACAGCAGTGGCATGATCATAGCTCACTGCAGCCTCAACCTCCCGGGCTCAAATGATCTTCCCACCTTAGCCTCCTGAATAGCTGGGACCACAGACACATGCCACCACACCTGGATATTTTTTTTTAAGTAGAGATGAGGTCTCACTGTGTTGCCCATGTTGGTCTTAAACTCCCAAGCTCGAGTAATCCTCCTGCCTCAGCCTCCCAAAGTGCTGGGATTATAGGTATGAGCCACTGCACCTGGCCTCACAGCCCCAATTCTAGCAGGAAAAGAGAATATACCACTTTCTCGTCAGCTTAAGTGAAAGTACCCAAGACCATTAGCATAGATCTTTGACTCTGATTAGATCACTGGTTCATCTTAGAACTGTTCAATTCCACTATCACATTGAATATTCTAAATAGTCAGTACCACATCATCTACATCATAGGCATACATAAAGAGCAAAAGGTTAACACCACACAAAGCAGTAGAAAGGAAAATCAAGGTACTGTTACCGAAGGGAGCTTGGATGGAAGGCAACAAAATAACAACAAATGTCCACCACTCATCCATTTGCCTATGGAGATGGCATATCTAAGGTAGTATTAGGATGACTCTTAAATACTTGCCTTTGAGTAAGGATGTTCTCTAATGCCCTTTATACTACTGAGTTTTTCTGAGTCTTCCTATTGCAGTATCTTATTCCAAGTGTTTTCTGTTACCATATCTTCATGTTCTCTCACTTTTATGGCAGGCATATGTCTTCCCACTAGGACCTACTGATCCTGAGTAATATCACAGTAATGACCATTTTGCAAAAGTCCTTGTAGTGTTGATTTTACAGGTCACTTTAATTTTTTTGTAACTTCATGCCACACTGTATTTCTCCTGCAGATGGATGTTTAAAAAAATTTTATGTCTCACTTTAAGAAAATGAGGGACAAGAAGATCAGAGCATCCATAGCAAAATAGTTTGTAAAGAATTTTAGGGAAGAAACCCTTTATTTGATAAACAGAATAATGGATCTCTTCAAGATTCTTTAAAGACTGGACCTACTGATAGGTAGTTGTATACTCTAAAATTTGGAATAGACAAGCCATTTGTTACAATAATAGCAAGGCTCTGTCCATGTTGGTGAGGACTAAGTGGGGAGCAGAGAATCTCGTTTTACCATTGTTCTTTTGAACAAGATAGATAGTTGAGACTCAGACAATGTGGTGTGTGGCAAGATGGCTAAGAAGATAGACTATGTCAAAATCCTAGTTCTGCCACTTACTGCCTACTTGATCTTAGGTAAGTTGCTTGATTTCAGCATTCCTTCGTTTATTCTTCTATAAAATGGAAATAATAACAGTATTCACTTCACAGAGTTATGATGCTTATAGAAGTTAGTATGTATAAAATGTTCAGAGCAGTATAAGAACATGAAAGTAATATAAGAGCCAGGTAAGTACATAGTAGTAATTTTGTAGTGATTACTATTTTTTTCATGAAAATCATACATAAATATTCAATGATCAAAGTGAAAGAAGTGGTCAAGTGAAGTGTAATCTCAATCTCATGCCTGTAATCTCAACACTTAGGGAGGCTGAGGTAGGAGGATTGCTTGAGGCCAGGAATTTGAGGCCAGGAGTTCCCTTGACAACATGGAATNATTTTCTAATTTATAACTTGAGTTTGACTATTTTTATCTTCCTTTCCTATGGCAGTTCACTTAAAATGACAGTAACAACAACAATAAAATTAAAGTAAAAAGTTTAAAGTGAGAGAAATATGCAGTAGCAAGTTCCTTGAAGAAACAACCAAAGCACAAAACCCAAATTTTCTTTTTATGAATTCTGCCTAAATTATCCACTTCTAAGTAAGAAGGTGGAAGTAGCATACTAATGGAAAAATAGGCTAATGAGCCTACCCTGGTTTCACATTCAAGAGATGGAATAATTTATGGGAAAGCTCTCAAAGCTTCTAAATGCTGCAATCAAATCACTCTATGGAGAAAGCTACAAAATCACATTCCAAACAATGAAGACATCAGTTTCTTAATGGAACAGTTCCAACCATCTGGCATTCATATGTTGTTCGTAGCAGTAGTTATTGCACAGACATAATGACCCAGTTCCACCTCTAGGCAAGAAGCTTTCATGAAAGGTTTACCCTGGCCACTTGTGGGGGGTTAATATGACCAGAAGAGTTTTTTTTTTCTTTTTCAACTGTTCTATTGTTAACGTTTCAAATTCAGAACTTTTCCCAGCAAAACAAGAAAAGAAGGAGCTTCAAATATATTTATAGAGTGCAAGAAAGTGAGCAGAAGGAGATTTCAATGTTTTAGAAAGAAATTTTTCTTCAATGCAATTTAAAAAAAAAAGTGCCTTGTTACACAGGCTGGATTCAGTCTTAATGATAATCAGTTATTACTACTAAACAGGTTTAAATAAAATTTTGGATGCTTTTTTAAAACTGCACTTTAAAAATGAACTTTGAATAAAACTCGCAACACAAGGAGCAAAAACATTTCATTTTCCTTTGGATGCACTGCCAATTTTGTTAGCATAGTATCTTTTCCATTTACAATGGAACTTCACCTATAGTCTAAGATTCAATTGTTCATTTAAAATTAATTAATTCAAAAAGTATTTACTGTGCAATTAGAAAGTGCTAGATGCTGAGGTAGGTATATTTAATGGAGTATAAAAAAGCAGATTTAAAGAAATTGGATCAGGCAGTTTGTGAAAAGGGTAGGTTGATACAAAATGTTAAGAGAATGAGAGATTTTTTTTTAAAAAAGATAACCAGATAAGATGAAAAAGAAGATGGAAGACAAAAGGGAGACATGCAAGAAAAATTAGCATGCATTCTAAATAAAATCTACATTGGAGTAATTAAATAGAAAAATGTTCTGGATAATAGTATAGATTTTACAGTTTATAAGCTCTCCTAGGAAGCAGTGGGGAAAGGCAAAGAGAAATGACAAGTGAATGACTGAATGGAGAACAGAGACCTCAGAGCCAATATATGCACATGGCTGTTCTGGAAGGATACTGAAATGAACAAAAGCAACAATTAAATATGTGGTAGAAGAAAACTTTCCTGAGCCTCTCTTATGAAGGTTTACATACTTATTTATAATCCTATTACACAAAGACCTATTTGTGTAGAGTTGAAGGATATTCTTGGTTACAACATAGTTTGTTTGTTTTTTTTTTTTTTTTTTTTTTAGAGAATAAAACATTTAAAGATGGGCAGAGACTAAAATATAGATCACTGCTAAGTTCATTTGGGCTACTGTAATAAAATATACTAAACTGGGTAGTTTTTAAATATATTTAAAACAGTTCTGGAGGTTGGGAGGTTCAAGATCAAGGCACCAGCAGATTTGGTGTCTGGTGAGGGCCCATTTTCTGGTTCACAGATGTCACCTTCTTGCTATGTCTTCACATGTGAAAGGGATCAGGGCAGCTCTTTAAGGCCCCTTTGCTAAAGGCACTAATCCCATTCATAAGAACAGAGACCTCATGACTTAATCATCTCTCAAAGGCTCTACCTTCTGACATCATCACCCTGGTGATTAGCATTCAACATATAAATTTGTGGGGGACGCAAATATTCAGACCATAGCAACCACCCAGGAAGCCTTGTTGAAAAATGCAAAGATTAGCCCAAGCAACTGAGTTGTATACCAAGTTGAGAGCATTTAAAAAATATTATTAAGGGTGGGGTGCAGCTGTTCATGCCTGTGATTCTAGTGCTTTGGGAGGCCCAGGAGGAAGAAAGGCTTCAAGGCAGGAGTTTAAGACCAGCTTCAGCAATGTAGTAAGACTCCATCTCTACAAAGAATTAAAAAGTAAATTAAGCCAGGTGTGGTGGCACATGCCTGTAGTTCTATCTACTCAGGAGACTGAGATGGAAGGATTGCTTGAGTCTAGGAGTTCGAGGTTACAGTAAGCGATGATTGTGCTACTGCACTCCAGCTAGTGTAACAGAGTGAGACCCTGTCCCAATAAATAAACAATAAAAATAACTATGAAAAAGAAAGAAATACTAAACTGAGCACTCAGCACCAGAAAGGAAAGAGGATAACAACATAAACCCAAAGAAGTCAGTAGTTAAACCTAAGGATTTGATTCTAAGAAAAACAGTTAAATGAAGAGCATTGATAAATACATCCTGGATCTGATTTTTTTTTTTTTTTTGGTGAAGAATTTAAAAATGACCTGTGGCAAAGAAAATTTTTTTTGAATGTATCTACAGTACTAGGGTAAACAAAGTACAGTAAGCAAATACCCTAACAATTTCAGTTCAGACAATTTGAAATCTCAACAAAAAGATTATTAAATGAAAATTATTTAAAGATAGTAAGATAAATAGGATAGTAGCTATGGAAAAGACTTATAGGTTGAGCTCTCGGGAAGTAGATGGGGCACACTTAGGAGTGCAAAGGTTCAATGGGGAGTAACATCTGTGAATGGAAAAGGTAAAGACGCAGGATAGGGCAGGGGATGCCATCAGGTCATGACGCAGACCCTACGAAGTCTTTGCTATCCCTATGTGGATCTTGGGAGCAAAGATGGCCCATTAGAGAAGCTTCTTATTGACCTCTTGCCCAGTCATTGGGCATGGTACACCATGAGAAGAACATAATCTCAGCTATCACCTCTTTGCTCACTCATTGGCTGAAAGGATGCCCCAAGAGGAACATGACCCCACTTCAGAAGCGACACAGGCCCCTGAAGGTGCTAAATGCCATAAGTTAGCTAACTATACTCTTTGTGGCTGGTAAGTGAGTTTTCTTGAAAGGGATCTGAATGGTGGATTTCCATGTCTTGTATAGTCCATCCCTTGCTCTGAGTGGATCTATTTCTCCAAACTTGTAGAGGTAGCAACACCTCCAAGTGTCTGATGGGTCTCTTTTCCTGAGGAAAAACTTAGAAGAAGAAGGCTAGCAGGATGAATGAAGGCTCATCACAATAGTTGGTCTCAGGACCACAAATAGTGGTCACTCTCTTCCTCCCTTATTATACATGTGAATTCCCCAAACCCTCAGTGAATATCTCTGCCAGTCTTGGTAACGTATCTCATGGTGCGACCCAAATCCTCATACCTCACAGGTCTGTGCTTTTGGAACTGTATTTTTTAGTTGTGATATTTGTCCATTCATAACCATAGTTGGACAAGGGAGTACCAAGAGACGCCCAAGTGGATCCTGTGAGTTTCATACATCTTCCTTCCTGTCCCTATTTAACTACAGCAGCCCTGTCTCCTCCTGCTAAGTATCATTATTCCTGAAAGGATGGTGATTGCATGTGTTGTCTGCTGATTTCTAGGCATAAGGACCCCAATTTCCCCAGGCAACAACCATGGCTTGTAGTTCAATGGAAACTTTCAAAAGTGCAGAACCTCTAACCCTGAAGAGCCCAAAGTTGTGTGAAGAGGAGCACAAAGTACCACAGGCAGTTACTGACAGTGATGGTAAGGGGTCACTTCTGCTTCCATCTTCTTGGTCTAGGGACTCATGTATTTTTCCTACTAGTGGCAAAGCACTGCATAAACATCCCTGATCCAATGCATATACTGCATCCTCAAAAATAGTTCCGTATTCTCACAGGTTACTGTCCCAAGTTGGTACCTTAGCTGTGTCTTCATTGAAACATTCCATCACTTAGTAGGAAACTTCTAGATGGTGCAGTATGTGATAAGACCACCTGCACCTTCTTCATTGTAAATTAAATGCCCAGGTCGAATGTTGCATGGTATTCCATGCCTGTGGATTCAGGCATTCCATAAGCCCTGGATAGTGATACTGGCTGAGGCTCCGAGGGCAGGAAAGGAAATGACGTTTCCAGACTAGGTGTCTACTCCTAAGGAAATGAACTATTAATTCTTCCAGATAGAAGAGGCCCAACCTTGCAATCTTGCTTCCAAGTTGCTAGTTGGTCTCATCAAGGAATCTAGGGGCTGAGCTAGTCTCTGTTGTTGGCAGTTTGAACATTCAGAAGTAGCACGAGCTAATTCAGCTTTGGTAAGTGAAAGTCCATGCTTTTGAGCCCATGCAGGCTCCCTCTCTGCCATGGTAGCCACTTCATTCATTTGTTCATTGTGTTAGCACTGGTAGTGCTGCTAACAAAGTCTGGCTCAGTGTTCCTGCTTGAGAAGATAAGCAGCAATTCTACCTCTTCCTTCTCCTTTGCCCATTGGAAGAATTATAGAAGGGGGGGCCAGGCATGGTGGCTCCCACCTGTAATCCCAGGACTGTGGGAGGCTGAGGTAGGTGATCACTTGAGGCCAGGAGTTCGAGACTAGCCTGGCCAATATGGTGAAACCCTGTCTCTACTAAAAACACAAAAATTATCCAGATGTGGTGGCACGCATCTATAGTCCTAGCTACTCGAGAGGCTGAGGCAGAGGAATCACTTGAACCTGGGAGGCAGAGGTTGTAGAGAACCTTGATTGTGCCACTGCACTCCAGCCTAGGCAATGGAGTGAGACTCTGTCTTAAAAAACAAAATCATGGAAGGGGAGGATCATGATCATTCAAGTTCATCTTGGAATTGATTATGGTACTCAACACAATTGCCAAAACTTGTCCCTAATGGTCAGAACCATGATCTCTCAATCTAAATTCCACAAGTCGGCACAGATCCCTCTCTGGGAAGAAGTCCAGTTATTTCTATTGTTAATCTTTCAGAAGACTAAAGTCTCAGAAAAAGGTTTTAAAGACAACCTTCATACTCCTTCCTTTTTAGATATTTTCTTAGAAATTGGAGATAAATTATCCTCACCAGCAAATCCTAGTAAGGTTCAAGAGCTATCACTTTCTTTCTTCTGATCATACCACATCTTCCCAGGGGTTTTAAAGTGTCCTCTGTTACTGCTTCAAACTCATTCCAGTCCCTTGGTATTCTGCAAATTAGCAGTGACTTCTGCAAGGTCACTTCTTGTCTGCTTAGTAATCTTCTCCACATCATGGCTATGTCTTATACCTAAGTAATTCTTACTCTGGGATTGGTAATCTTTCCATGGTACAGACATGAGGTGTGCAAGCGTTCCTGGCAATCATGGATGAGGACTCCACACTTAGTGGGTATTGTAGGCTGAAACAAGTCCCTCTCTAAATTCCTATCTTGAAGTTCTAAACCCCAGTACCTTAGAATGTGTCTGTGTTTGGAGATAGGTCCTTAAAACAGTAATTAAACTAAATGAGGTGGTATGGATGGGTCCTAATTCAATAGGGCTCATATCTTTATAAGAAGAGTAGATTAGGACATAGATACACACAGACCTAGGGTAAGTGAAGAGAAGATACAAAGAGAAACCAAGCCAAGGAGAGTGGCCTGAGAAGAAACATCCCTGCCAACACTGTGATCTTGGACTGCCAGACTCCAGAACTTTGAGCAAATAAATTTCTGTTGCTTAAGCCAGCCAGTCTGTGATATTTTGTTATAGTAGCCTTATCAAACAAATACAGTGGTTTATTCCTTTTCTTTTTTTTCTTTATTTAAATTATTTTTAAAAATAGAAACAGGATCTCTCTATGTTGCCCAGGCCAGTCTTGAACTCCTGGGCTCAAGCAATCCTCCTGCCTTGGCCTCCCAAAGTGCTAGGATTACAGGTATGAACCACTGAGCCTGGCTAATACAGTAGATTTGAATCACCATCAATACACTTACATACACAAGAATACTTTTCTTTATTTCGGATTCAATTCCTGCTCTGGTACCCTTATTCTTCAGAGTTAGTGGGAAAACAGGAGCTCAGCTCTTGTAGAGTTTTCTTCTATTCTTAGGGAATAGTTACACATACCTACCCAGGTCAATCAGCATTCCAGGGTTTTCTGTAGTTGCAATGTGTTGGAAAAGGTCCAATTAATTTTGGTCCTTGAAGTTTAACTTTGATACTTCATTTGCCCAAGTCCACTGCCACTGTGCCATTCACAGGCCATGAGCATCTGCGACTAAGCCATTCTAGGGCCCATCTACCTGAGAATTCCCATCCCTTGAAGTCTTTTATTCTCCAGGATCTTGCTGTCTCCCTAGCCTCACTGCTAGGAAGCAGGGCAGATGAGCTCTCTGCTCTCAGGATACACAGACCTCTGTCTATCACTCTTTCACTTGTAGAGTATCTGTTTCCAGTCTGGGGAACTAAGGTCTATTCATACCACTCTTTAAATCCCTTTCTCCTAATCTTTCCATAAAGATTTTTGGCTCTTCTGTTTTTGGTCCTGTCATGTACTTTCCTGAGCAATAAGCACAGAGCATATTCCTATTCAACAATGAGAGAGGGGAAAATGGAAATATAAGGAGGAGACAACATGGAATGAGAATCTCAAAATAGAGTCCTGTCAATTAATTTTTCTATCCCACTACAGACAGAAGAGACTATACACACTGATTATCAAAGTATATCTTATGGTTACATAGAATTAGGATGCTATCTATGGGAAACCACAGGCTTTATGAATAGGAGTAAACTATTAACTTGTTTCTTATAATTTGTCTTAGGACATGTTTATAGTGCGTCTTGGTTTTACTTAGGAGTATAATCACTTTTTGCTGTTAGGTGTTAACATGATTCCATAATTGTTTGTTTTATAAATATTATTGTATGGATCTACCCCAATAATTTCATTTGCTTTTTATTTATTTGAGACAGAGTCTTGCCTGCTCTGTCACTCAGGCTGGAGTACACTGGTGTGATTTTGGCCCACTGCAACCTCCACCTCCTGTGCTCAAGTGATGCTGCCTCAGCCTCCTGAATAGCTGGGACTATAGAAGCATGCCACCACACCCAGCTAACATTTTGTATTTTTAGTAGAAGCAGCAGTTAACTATGTTGGCCAGGCTGGTCTTGAACTCTTGACTTAAATTGATTCACCTGCCTTCACTTTTCAAAGTGCTGGGATTACAGGCATGAGCCACCTCAACTTGCCTCATTTGCATTTAAAATATGTTATTGAGGTATAATTTAAAACAGTAAACTCTACTAATCTTAAACGTTCAGTGCAACATCCTGCACTTTGCTTTGTGGTGGTTACGCGTGCCCACATTTCCCTAACTGCAGTTTTCTTGTGTGCCTTTTCAGTCAATTCCCACCCTAAAGGCAATCATTGCTCTGTTTCTATCATCATAGATTAGTTTTTTCATTCTAGAGCTTTATAAACATGAAATCATGTAGTATGCACTGTTTTGCATCTTTTTTTTTGCTCAGCATGTTTTGAGATTCACCCATGTTGTGCATATCAGTAGTTTGTTCCTGGTATTGCAAACTAGTCTTCCATTTGTGTCCTTAAAAAAAGAAAATCATTGGAATGTACTCTGTCTCTGTATCTGGCAGAGTATATGTTGGCCTCTAAGAAATGCAGGGGTTTGGCAGAGCCATTCAATTAAATGTAATCAGTGCCTAATCAAGCAGAGTTTCTGCAAAGGTGTAACATCTCTAACTTGTCCACTTACAGTGAGTGCTCACTCCAGGGGCAATACATTTGAGTCTCTCCTTTTCTCTGATCTATCCACGATCTAGGCTACAGGGTGTCATTGAACCCCTGAGATTATATTCAAAAGGTGTGTGAATATATGCATTAGTTAAGCTAAGGTAAGATTCTTAGAAAATTAAATGGATCAAAGAAATTTCTTTTTCACACAAGAATCCATCGTGGGTATTCATGTTAGCAGAGAGGTGCTACTTCACATGGATGCTTAGGTGTCAGGACTATGGCTGCCGATTATCTTCAACTCATGGCTTCCAAAGTTAGTGTGGTTATCACCATCTTAGCCAGAAGGGACAAACAGCACGGAGGAGCACATGTGTGAAGATTTTATAGGTAGTCTCAGAATTGGCAGAAGTCACATATGCTCACATTTTACTGGAGAGAACTGTTACATGTCCTCAACTATTCGCAAAAGAAGCTGATGTCCAAGAGGGCAAGAGTGGATATTGTCACTAGTGGCCTCTCCTACAATATGTATATTCTACATGTATCTATAGCTTTGATTAGGTTCTCAAAGGGATGGGTCTATGCCCAGAAATGTTTCAGAGCCTGATGTAAGGGCACATGAGCACTGCTGCTTCCACCTTGCCCTAGAAGGTATACTGGGCCATCAAGGCAAAATGACATAAAATACTTACCATAACATAGGAAAACCCTATTTCCCGCTGTTACGCAGGATGGCATAATACTGTTCATATTCCCTGGCATACTCATTGCAGATCTTGAGGCTGACATCCTATGAACTACTAGATCTCACTAAAATCCAGCATATTAGAACAAGTCATATTTTATTTGAAAGAGGAGCAATCTTATGTGGTTTGTGTTTTTGTGTCTTTTGTAAGAGATTCTTTTCTACTCTGAAGTGATGAAGATATTTTACAAATCTGGAATTTTCACTTTGCAAATTTAGTGAATTAAATTAATGTAATTAATGAATTAAAAACCTTTTTAAAAAATAGTGTGACATAGGGATCTGATGTTTTTTCCTCTAGGTAAAGTGCAAATTATCTTAGCATCATTTATTAAGCAACACTTTTTTTTAAAATTTTTTTAGCTTTTAAGTTCAGGGGTACATGTGCAGATTTGTTACATAGGTAAAGTTTTGTCATGGGGGTTTGCTGGACAGATGATTTCATTACCCAGGTATTAAGCCTAGTACCCATTAGTTATTTTTCCTGATCCTCTCCCTCCTCCCACCCTCCACCCTCCAAGAGGCCCCAATGTGTGTTGTTCCCCTCTATATGTCCATATGTTCTCATTATTTAGCTCTCATTTAGAAGTGAGAATATGTGGTGTTTGGTTTTCTATTCCTGCATTAGTTTGCTAAGGATAATGGCCTCCAGTTCCATCCATGTCCCTGCAAAGGACATGATCTCATTCCTTGTTATGGCTGCATAGTATTCTATGGCATAAATGTACCACATTTTCTCTATCCACATTTTATTTAGTCCATCGGTCACTGATAATTATTTAGGTTGATTCCATGTCTTTGCTATTGTGAATAGTGCTTCAGTGAACAAACATGTGCATGTATCCTTATAATAGAATTATTTATATATTCCTTTGGGTATATACCCAGTAATGTGACTGTTGGGTTGAACAGTATTTCTGTTTTTAGGTCTTTGAGAACTTACCACCCTGTCTTCCAGAATGGTAAAACTAATTTACACTCCCACAAACAGTGTATAAGCTGTTTTTTTCCTCCACAACATCACCAGCATCTGTTACTTTTTGACTTTTTAATAATGACCATTCTGACTGGTGTGAGATGGTATCTCATTGTGGTTTTGATTTGCATTTTTCCAGTGATCAGTGATATTGAGCTTTTTTTCATATGATTATTGGCCGCACATATGCCTTCCTTTGAAAAGTGTTTGTGTCCTTAGCCCACTTTTTAATGGGGCTGTTTTTTTCTTGTAAATTTGTTTAATTTCTTTATAGAGGCTGGATATTAGACCTTTGTCAGATGCAAAGTTTGCAAAAATTTTCTCCCATTCAGTAGGTTGTTTACTGTGTTGATAGTTTCATTTGCTGTGCAGAAACTCTTTAGTTTAATTAGAGCCCATTTGTCAATTTTTGCTCTTGGTGTCTTCATCATGAAATCCTTGCCTGTGTCTATGTCCTGAATGATACTGCCTATGCTGTCTTCCAGGGTTTTTATAGTTTGGGGTACATTTAAGTCTTTAATCCATTTCAAGTTAATTTTTGTATATAGTGTAAGGAAAGGGTCCAGTTTCAATCCTCTGCATATGGCTAGCCAGTTATCACAGCACCATTTATTGAATAAGGAATCATTTCCCCATTGCTTGTTTTTGCTAGGTTATTCAAAGATTAGATAGTTGTAGGTGTGTAGTCTTATTTCTGGTTCTCTATTCTGTTCCATTGGTCTGTGTGTCTGTTTTTGTACCTGTACCATGCTGTTTTGGTTACTGTAGCCCTACAGTATAGTTGGAAGTTGAGTAGGTAATGCCTTCAGCTTGCAGTGGTGTGATCTTGGCTCACTGCAACCTCCACCTCCTGGATTCAAGCGATTCTCCTGCCTCGCTGGGACTACAGGCGCATGCCACCACACTGGCTAATTTTTTTTGTATTTTTAATAGAGACTGGGTTTCATCATTTTAGCCAGGATGGTCTCGAGCTCTTGACCTTATGATCTGCCTGCTTCAGTGTCCCAAAGTGCTGGGATTACAGGCGTGAGCCACTGTGCCCAGCTAGCTTTGTTCTTTTAAGGAAATCATCTTTGATGTATGAATTTGCATGGACTCAGACATGTACATGTAGTTGTTTCTGAATTCTCTTTCACTACATGGCCATCTTTACATTAATGGTATCAACTCAATGTGCTTATTATACATATTGTGAAAGCACATTGAACTTGGTTTAATAATATTATATGTAGAGTTTATCATTTTTTATTCCTTAGTAGATTGATCCAGTATTTTCTTTTCTATGGCATTGTCAGGTTTTGGTATCAAGATTTTATTAGCTCATAATGGAGCTAATTTTTCTTTTTCTATGCGTTGCAACCATTTGAACAGAGGTTATTTGTCTGAAGATTTAGTAAGTCTTGCTAACCAAAACTTTGAACTTTTTTGCATATTTATTTAGAAATAAGAGTTTAAATTATTTAATGGTTTTAAATACATTAGTGTAATTTTTGAATTAATACAATTTTGTAATTTATTATAAAGTATTTCAGCTCTGTAATTTTGCTGCTTTTCGAGTTCTAAAAGTACTGAGCTTTGTATTATTTAAAAATTTTGCACATAAAGTAAAATTTTCTTGATATTTTTAGCATACATTTAAATGTACTGCAATTAAAATCACACAAAATGTAACTACACTGTTTTGCTAAATTATATCACAGAGTTTGCATGAGTTTAAATCTACATTGCAACTATCATTATTTAAAGGAAATCTTTGTCCACAAAGGAAAATATAAAATCATGTATTAATTTTCATTTTTTATTGACTTAAAAATTAATTTATTGAAGGAAGTCTTTCGGCCATGTTTTTTAAGTCATACTATTCTTAGTATTTTAAAAATTCTACTAAAACTATAATTAGAATCTCCATATTCATAGCCTCCTTTGTTTCTTTTCTCTTTTTTCATTGTCAGTTTTACTAGAAATTTATCTATTTGACTATTGTTCTAGAGAACCAGGTTTTGTTTTGTTGACTGTTTCTATGATTTCTTTGTGTCCAGATCCATTTTTAGCTTTATAGTTGTATGTATAACACACATATATTTTTTTCCTTTTCCTTTTCTCTTTTCACTCTGTTTTAGATCTAAGCCTTTTTTACTTCAGATGAGGGAGACTACAGAGAAGGAATTTGCTAGCCTTGACCTACTTCTGACATTACCAAGATTATTCATGCAGATATATGTGATAAGAAAAAGGTAAACACAGAGTTACTCTGTTTGGGGCTTTCATTGCAGCCTAGTCCTTGCAGGAGGCTGCTTCATGCAAACCCAACTTCTCTCCATCTTGGAGTCTCCTTATGCTACCTGTACTTTGAAGAGTGTTTTTATTATTATTATTATTTTTTTACTAAATTGTGCTGCCCCACCCACCTTTGCCACTGGCATTTTAAAATAGAAAGGTTTCCTAAGGAGAATTTTTTTTTTTTTCACTAGCCAAGGGGAAAAACAAGGAGAGGCACAAATACCTGATTTCAAGAAGGAAGAAACCTATGCCTGGAGGCCTCTGAATAACTTTCCCCAGCAGGCTGAGTTCTCCCAGGGTATTGTTTCACCAAAATACAGTCTTTGAATGGGTCTCTACCTTAATAGACTGGAGGGAAAGTTTCCAACAGATCGTTTTGCTGATAGCTTTGATTACTCAGAAAATTTCAAAAGCTTTTTGCCAGAGGGGAGCGAACATAGGGAGGAAGAGAGAACTCTTCCATGAGTGTGCCATGACTGGGGAACCCTTTTGAACAAATAATAGTGCCAAAGGCAGTGACAGCCAATTTTTCCCTCCTTAAATGCTTCTCAAATTATAGTCCTTGGATCACTAGCTAATATAGATAATCTAACAAGGTCTATGTTGTCTCTCAAGATATTAATATAAAATCTGAACTTGAAATACTCATCAAAATGTTTCATTTTGCTGAACGTTTTCTTTTTTAAGACAGAGTCTTGCTCTGTTGCCAAGGCTGGAGTGCAGTGGTGCAATCTTGGCTCACTGCAACCTCTACCTCCTGAGTTCAAGAGAGATTCTCATGCCTCAGCCTCCCGAGTAGCTGGGACTACAGGTGCACCACGATGCCGGCTATTTTTTGTATTTTTAGTAGAGACAGGGTTTTAGTAGAGACAGACATGTTGGTCAAGCTGGTCTCGAGCTCTTGGCCTCAAGTGATCTGCCTACCTCTCGGCCTCCCAAAGTGCTGGGATTACAAGCATGAGCCATAGTGCCCGGCTTCATTTTGCTGAATATATATATATATATATATATATATATATATATATAAATTTAAAAATTTTAAAATCTTTTAAGAGACAGGGTCTGGCTCTGTTGCTCAGGCTGGAGTGCAATGGCACAATCACAGCCCACTGCAGCTTTGAATTCCTGGGCTCAAGTGATCCTCTCACCTCAGCCTCCCAAAGTGCTGGGATTACAAGCATGAGCCACTGTGGCTGAGTATTTTTTGTTATGTTTGACAGTACCAGCTGTCTTTGGGTCTTCACCTCTGCTGAAGTCATTTGAAGAAACAAATCTAAAGAAACATTGCTTGGCAGAGGGTAGGAGAGAAAGGTTAGGACAGAAAGCATCAGGATGATGCTCCAAGAAAGGGACTGTCAGAACAACAAGAGGCCTACAGACAGGAGAAAACATTCAAGAAAATATATCAAGGTATTCTTTGTTCCTGCTGAAACATCATTAATGTTAGTGTTTTCAGAAGCCCACTCAAATATATTATTTCACTTTGATAAAAGACAACTTGGAACCATATGAAATAGACTGCACTGCTACTATCATTCCATTTTACAGATGAGAAAAGTAGCTCATTTGGAACATAATGAACTAGCTCTTATGGGTTAATCTATGTGCTGAGCTGAATTCTGTATTGTATTTCATTTTCTCTGTCCTTTTCCACTGGATGTACAAAGCTACATTTAATTTGAAAGTTATTGATCTAAAGCTGGCTGCAGAAGCTGTCTCATTCAGACAGTTCCACGCTTGTCAGGAAGACAGGTCTGTCCAGGCAGACCTTTTATTTTGTTCTTTATTTCATTTTAGGCCATGGCAGACCAAATAAGGAGGAAATGAAGTGTTTTATAGCAAATAATTTACTTTTGAATACACATGTCTTGTATGGACAGGCCTCCCAATTTGATGTTAGAAGGGACCACAGAGTAGTTAAGATAGTTAATATGTAGTCAAAACAGAAGCAACTGTATTTCTTAAGAAGGTAAGAGATGAAATGAATATATTAAAAATATTCAAGTTGAGTGGTAGGTAAGAAACTCCTTTTATTCTACCTTTGATTTATGGGGAAAGGCCTAACATGGAAATAATTAATTTAAAAATGTTCTTTATATTAGATATAGAAATATTGGTGTTGAGAAATCTGACAGAGTGTATAGGAAGAAAGAGACAGGAAAATTAGCTAATAAGTAATTTTTCTGAACTGAGTAGAGTTATGGTTAAAAGTATATGGAAACCTCTTTCAAGTATATTCTTTTTGTACCAATATACACTTTTTATGATACTTAGATTTTATAGTGGACATTTGCCTATGCATCCCAATATAATATTTCTTATAGTTTGAGATCAACTCCTATCATTTGTGATATAAGTGGGTGGCTGATATTCATGGGTGTATGTATTTATATGCATTTCTGCATGCTGTACATGAACATAGTAGCATTGTGCATGAACATATTAGCACTGTGCATGTGCTAAAATTTCAATTTTTTCACATGGTAGGTTATTATAAAATAAATCATACATTGGTAGGGAAGGTATAGAAAGCAAAGTTATTTAAAGTCGAATTTTAAAAAGGATTCAAATGTGCCTGGGTGCTGTGGCTCACACCTGTAATCCCAGCACTTTGGGAGGCCGAGGCAGGCGGATCACCTGAGGTAGAGAGTTCCAGACCAGCCTAACCAACATGGAGAAACCCTGTCTCTACTAAAAATACACAATTAGCCGGGCGTGGTGGCACGTGCCTGTAATTCCAGCTACTCGGGGGGCTGAGGCAGGAGAATTACTTAAAGCCAGGAGGAGGAGGTTGTGGTGAGCCGAGATCGTGCCATTGCACTCCAGCCTGAGC
>NW_016107625.1:1402887-1436518 GCF_001604975.1 Cebus imitator | reverse complement strand
AAAAAAAAAAAAAAAATGACTGGACTGACTTTTTTTAAAAAAAGATTTGAACCATTGTTTTAAAAAGGAAACAGCTTTAGATAGTAAATTATTTACCGCCAGGGCTCAGCCCTGAGCATCCTGTGAAAAACCACACGAGCTTGGTCAAGGTCCTAAGTAGTCACCGGTGGGAGACGGTCATGGTCTCTTCACAGCATAACTCAATTGAGGCTTGAAAAGTTTCCGTCCAACTGCGGTTTTCAGGGACTTTTCTCTTCTGCAAAGTCCAAGGTGACCGGGTGGCCATCATCGACATAGCCCTGCCTCGCTGTGCTGCGTTTCTCTCAATCAGATCAGTCCTGCAAAGTCCCCAAGCCTTACTGCTGTCGTGCTGTCTTCTGTGCCATTTCAAGGCGAGGGCTCATGAAACGTTTACTCACACGCTGCAATTTTGATACGCCGTGACCTTAGCTGTGGAGCGAGAGGCCGATAATTCTGATCACTCCAGAAATCCTGGGAAGCCAGGGGCGGGAGATGGGTGTGCTGGGGTGGCGTGGCTAGGTAGACCCCATTGAGTGGGTGTTGTTATAAGACCTGGGCGAGTCGCTGTGGCTGCCACTCTCCTGAGAACGATCCCTAGGCCTTAGTCCGGCGCCGCGCCCGCCCACACCTCCAGGTGTGCGGTCCCCGCCCTTAATTACTCTCACTAAAATTGATAGTTTACACTTGCAAAGCTACACTGGGAAAGCGGAAGAGAAATGTCTAATCATGGATATGGAGAACTAGGGGAGCAGACACACTTGCTTCGGTTTGCAGATCCAGTGAAGTGAAAGATCAGAACTAGAAACGTATGCACCTTCCTAGCAGCAAAGCTGCCTCTGCGTTCTTCGCAGTCTCCGGTGCAGGGCAGCGCTGGGAGAAACTTGGCGCCTTCTGGAAAGTTTAGAAAGTGAACTACGAAAGAGAGGCCACATTTGGGTGTTTTGCCGGCCCCGCGATGTTTTCCAGAGCTTTTCGAGGGGGAAGAGGAGAGCGACAACGTGAAAATGCCCCGTGCCGGGGCATCCACTGGAATCCCACCAGCTGTCCGGCGCTGGGGTGAGCTCAGGAGTGGCGGGGGTGGGACCCGAGCTGCGAGTGTGTCGGCTCGGGGGCGGGGCGGGGGAGCCTGCTGAGATACTGAATGGGAGGCTAAGGCCTCCCCCCTCCCCGGCCCCGCCGCCGCCGGTTACGGAGCCAATGAATGAAGGAGGGGGCGCAGAGGTCAGGGGCTCTGGGGGCGCCACACCAGGTAAGGGGTCCAGCTCGGGAGCAGGGAGGGCGGACTCTGGGGGTTTGGGAGTTGCTGACTTGTGCTACGTGGAACAAGCAGAAAAGAAGGAAGGCGGAGGAGGAAAGGAGGCTGGCGTCGGCGCTGTTCCTCCGGCCCTCCCTCGGCGCCCACTTCTGCCGGCGCGCCAAAGCCGGGCAGTAAGGGCAGAGCGGCTGCTGACGCTCCCCGAGTGGAGACTCCGTCTCCAGCCCCCCTGTGGAGCGCGGCCGGGATCTGGGGCTGCCAGGGGCCGGGACTGCGGAGTCCTCCCCGCCGCTCGACCGAGCACGGGACCCCGGCGGGGTGGGCGCAGGGGGCGGCCCAGCTCTGCGCGACGGCCGAGGGGCGGGCGGAGGGCCGGGCTCGGCTGACGGCGGGGCGGGGGCCGCCAGGACTCGGCGCGCGGCCTGAAGCCAGCCCGGGGGCGGCGGGAGCGGGACGCGCGGCGGCGGCGGCGAGCGCAGGTAAAGGGGCAGGAGCGGCGCGTGGGGACGGCGCCCCCTGGGCGCGATGCCAGAGGCCGCGGCTACGGCTCGGCCGCCGCACTGCGCGCTGGGCTCACACTGTCCCGCCGCGGACGGGCTTTGTGGCTGAGGGCGGGCGCGCGTGCGAGTGCCGGTGAGAGTGTGGGTGCGCGCGCTGGGCCGCGGCACGGGTGGGTGGCCGTGCGTTCCTGCGAGCCGGCTTGCAGGAGGCGAGGCTGCCCTGGCCTCCCGCATCCAGCGGTGGACCGAGGCCCGGGAGGGAAGTTGCCGCAGCCGCCCGGGCCGCCGGCCCTCCCGTCCTGCGCCAGGTCAGTGCGCCTCGGGACCCGCCCAAGTGACACGTAGGTGGCCTCCAGTTACCTGGGTCGGGGTGGGTTCGCGGGAGGGCTTGCGAGGGGCCCTTGAAATTCTCCCCAAACATCGTCCTGCTGGACGTGCATTGCCAGCAGTCCCCGCGCCTCCGGGGCTCCCGCACCTCTCGCTTCCCACTGAAGACTCGATTGTCCCCCCAACTCCGGGCTGAGGACTTTTAATTCAGTTTCTGTCCGACCGCCTAACAAACGTGCTTAGCAAGTAACAGGAGGCTGTAAGGCATGGGAGGGACCTGGCTTTGAGTTAATGGTTTTGAAATCGACGGCTCTTTTGGCTTGCGTGGGACTCCTTTGTGGCGAATGGATTTAAAGTTTATTCTTGTTTTTCTTTGCTGCCATTTGGCCTTTGAAATGTTAAGAGTGAAGGCTTTCAGGACTTGTTGCTGCCTGCTGTCTGAGGCCTGAGATTGTGGCTCTCCGCTGTTCCTCCCCCTCCTTTTGATTTTTGTTGAAATCCATGGATTTTTCATAAATGTGGGTGCTGGCTTGTTTCACCATGGACGCGTCGTTTCCTGTGGGGTTAGATAGATATTCGTAAACATAAATACTGAAAACGTAAATAACTATCACAGCTAAATCCTCTATTCCTTTAGGCTCTAACAGTTTGTTTTTCACGTATTTGCATAAGTGTGTTTGCTCAGCTAAGCATAACTGGTAAGCCAGAGGTCTGTGATTCAGAGTCTGCAGTTCTGGTTAAAGGGAGACTGTGCACTTGGAAAATGCTAAGTTTTTGCAAGAAGTTATCCCCTTGCCAGATAGAAGAGTGAGTCCCAAGGAAAAAGAGTATATGTTAGAGGTGTGGTTGTTTGAACCAAACTAAATAGCATTAAAATACACAGGGAGGTAGAATGTCACCTAGTTGTTTCTGCCCTTGATTTCCAGATCCCAGTAGGAGCGAGTATAATTGCCTCAAATGCAAAATTATGAATAATAATCATCATTGTAAGTATACTAAGGCTGCATTTTTTCTTGATGCTAATTTGAGAATAAAAAAATCAAGTGGCAGGAGAAGGAGGTAGCTTGAGGCAGGAAGGCACGGGCGAGGAGCGAGGAGAGAAGGCTAGGTTGTCATCATCCCAGCCTGCAAGGCACACCGCGTCCCCTAGCGGCGCGACCTTAGCCAGTCGGGTCAGCCCAGCTGCTCCTGGTCTCTGCGTCCCCATCTGGAAAATGGATGGGGTTGGTGATCTTTGCTGTTTCTTCCGGCTTCGCAAATAACTAGAAGCCGGTGCAAGGTTATCTTATGTTAAAGCAGTAGGAAAAGGTAGGAGGGGTATGTAAAAGGTCCAGAGGGCCCGGAAGATGGAAGAAAACCAGCAACAGAGGATGCCTGGAGGAGAAAAAGCCTTGAGCTGGGAGTTCATTTCCTCTAGTTTTTTTTTTTTTTTTTTTTTTCCTTAAGGAAATCAATCATACTTTCCCTCTCAGATCAACCGCTTGTTACCCTTATTATTTTAAGCTTGTGAGTTTGTTTAGCTCATGCGCTAAGGTGAGGTCAAGGTGATCCTTGCAGTCTGACTTCTACCCGGCATCACTTGACCCATTTGCATCATTGTCTCTCAGGGGAACAGCTCCTGCCCAGGGCTGTGAGCACTCAGCATGGATTTCAGTCTCCCTGTGAGTGATGGGAAAGAAATAACAGAGGTAAGAATGTAAGTGGCAGCCCTTTCGAAATTTCTATTTTTATTCGAAGCTAATATTTTCCAAAAAGTAATTTGATTTTTTTTTTGTTTCAAATTATACTGTAGACTCTGCAAGGTTTTACTGAATCTATTCCATTAGTGACCTACTAGAACATTCAAAGAGTAAAAAATTCTCTCCTGCTCAGTCTTTTTGATACACAGTGACATTCAGTCTGAAGTAAGTGATATTTAGGGCCAAGACTCATTTCAAATGCTTGGTATGGAAAGTTGCAATCCGGGCAGAATACACTGTATCATTTTCACTGGGAAGGTCTAAGTATTCAGCAGATAACAGCACTTTTAGAATTTAGTTGAGGTCAAGATTTTAATGTCTATGCTTGATGTGTGTGGCCTGTCTTCCTTTTCTTTAATGTTTTGGTATCAATATGCCTACGCCCTTGAGGAACATTATTTATTTTAAAAGCCAAAGTGTGATGTAATAAAAACTTAAACATAAGCTCTTTGTTTAAAGTTGAACAGCCTTCTCTGGCCTTAAATCAGCATGATACGACTTTTTGGTTTCTTATTTTTACATATCATGTTACCCTGCTATTTAAATATCCCTGGCCTGGTGTGGTGGCTCATGCCTGTAATCCTAACACTTTGGGAGGCTGAGGCGGGAGGATCACTTGAAGCCAGGAGTTTGAGACCAGCCAGGGCAACACAGTGAGACTCTGTCTCTACAAATAATTAAATAAATAAATAAATAAAAGAATTATCTGAGTATGGTGGTATGTGCATGTAGTCCCAGGTACTCAGGAGGCTGAGGAGGTAGGATGGCTTCAGCCCAGGAGTTCAAGGCTGCAGTGAGCTGTGATTGTGCCACTGCACTGCAGCCTGGGTGACATAGAGAGACTCAGTCTCTTAAAAAAAATCTTAGGGAAAGCTAATGGGTGTGTTAGAAAGTTGAGAGAAAATGAGGCAATTTTATTTCAGCAAACAATTGTTGAATGTCTTCCACTGTGGCAGATGCAAGCATGGTGAAAAGGAAGCTCCAGAAAGAGCTGCAACCGGGGGGAATATGTATATGCGGTGTTGTGTAACTGGGCGGTAGCCGTACAGTCCGAGAGCTTTGGCGTGCCAGGGAATGGAGAATTACATTTGATTCAGGGAACTACCTTACAAATGTGGGTTGAAGAATACCATGTCTTTTAAAAGATGAATGGTGGAGGAATGAAGACAAAGTGAGAGTCTAGGGTGATGAAGGCTGGAAAGTTACAAAGCGACACATTGTGGGGGACCTCTCATGTTATTTTAAGGAGTTGTGCTACATGGGGATAGGGAAGGGAGGAGGAAGTATTACAGAACCTCAAGATGCAGAAAGACACTGAGTAACACATATTGGGGCCGAGTGAGGGGTGTGATGATGGGGGGAGGACTGGGCTTTTATTCTATTACAATCCATGTAACTTATGTATGGCTGCTACGTTTTAAGACACTATTGCCAGTTTACTCAAATTATAAAGGTTGTAGAATAAACTAAGAAGTGGTTTCTTCCTCCCTATTCCCCCCAAATTGATAGCATTTTGTACTTTTGAGAAATTTAAGTTAGTAAAAATTAATGATGGTATTGTGTTACAGCTGGACCTCATGGGGCCTTTTGAACATGTGGGGTTGAAATCGTTCTGCAGGCACAGAGCTGTCCAAGAAAACATTTTTTCCCCCTTGCTCTCTTTTTTGTTTAGGGGAGGGCTTGCTGGTTAATGCTAATTTAAACATGACTCTTCTGGCAACTGGCATTCTTGACCCTGTTTATGTTCTAAATGCTATTTAACCACAGTGGTTGGATATTTGCAGCACAAAAGAGAAAAATTATTATTACTTTGAAACTGGCATTAATGCTGCTGTAAATGATAGGGCAGGAGTGGTAGACGAGAGGAGACAGGAAAAGAGTTGCTCCCTGGGTACTGCAGTGAGAGATGACACAACCATAAGAGTTATTTAAGTTTAACGTCCAATAGAAGTAACTTGCTTTATATATACATATATGTGATACATGTGTATATATTTATATATAATATATATATTTTATATATATTTATTTTGTATATATATATTTGAGACAGAGTCTCACTCTGTCCTCACCCAGGCTGGAGTGCAGTGGCTCAATCTTGGCTCACCTCAGCCTCTGCCTTCTGGGTTCAAGCGATTCTCCTGCGTCGCCATGTTAATCAGGATGGTCTCGCTCTCCTGACCTCATGATTCACCCACCTCGGCCTCCTGAAGTGCTGGGATTACAGGCATGAGCCACCGAGCCTGGCCTGTATATATATATTTTAAATCCCTAGAGTTAAAGCATTTAATTATCTGTCACATAGGAAGAAGTTCTGTGGGATCCATTTGGGAGGGGTATTCAGGAGCTCTGCAGGCTCACACGCACTCTTCAGTACATCTGTGTCACAGGAGGGAATACATTGGTTTTCAGTTGCATACCAGAGGTGGAACTGACTTGGGTATCTTTACATTGCTCTTGAATCTGGAGATGCTAGAGTACCCAGGAGACAGGAAAAAGAAGTGGTCGGCCACTGTGGTTCACGCCTGTAATCCCAGCACTTTGGGAGGCCAAGGCGGGTGGATCACCTGAGGTCAGGAGTTTGAGACCAGCCTAGCCAACATGGTGAAACCGCTTCTCTACTAAAAATACAAAAAATTAGCCAGGTATGATGCTTGCCACCTGTAATCCCAGCTACTCAGGAGGCTGAGGCAGGAGAATTGCTTGAACCTGGGAGGCAGAGGTTGCAGTGAGCCAAAATCTTGCCATTGCACTCCAGCCTGGGCAACAGAGTGAGACTGCATCTCAAAAAAAAAAAAAAAAAAAAAAAAAAAAAAAAAAAAAAAAAAAAAAAAAAAAAAAAAAAAAAAAAAAAAAAAAAAAGAGAAGCTGGACTAATTTCTGTCAATTACCTTGTGAAGACAATTTGAATGAATGATCTTCCCAGCAATTTGTTTTATTTTCTGCAAGGGAAATTGAGTTTGGCATGTTTAATAAATTAAGTTGATTAAGTTGGAGGAGCTTAAGGTTAGTATACTTTATTTCTTAGGACAATTCTTTTTTTTTTTGAGACTGAATGTCCTTCTGTCACCCAGGTTGGAGTGCAGGGTGCTATCTTGGCTCAGAGCAACCTCTACCTGCTGGGTTCAAGCAATTCTCCTGCCTCAACCTCCTGAATAGCTGGGACTATAGGCGTGTGCCAACATGCCTGGCTAATTTTTTGTATTTTTAGAGACAGGGTTTCACTGTGTTAACCAGGATGGTCTGCATCTCCTGACCTTGTGATCTGCCCACCTTGGCCTCCCAAAGTGTTGGGATTACAGGTGTGAGCCACTGCACCCAGTCTAGGACACATTTTTGGTGGGAGAAGAGGAGGGGTGGCATGGTGGGGATGATTTTATTTAAACTCCCTGGCATTTTTTAGCATGTTAGTATGGTTTCAAAGTAGTGTTGTTGTTGTATTATTAACTTGTGGAGCTGGGCCAAAGAAAATTGTCTTAATACTTGCATGTCCCTGTCATCTAATCAGTGCTGTAGAAACTTTGACCCTGAAGTCCATGTAAAATTCTAATTATTTTTTTCCCCAGAAATGAAAGAGAACTATTTTACTACATTCATGGATTTAGGTTATAATTTATTTTATTTTTGTGGTACTGTTTAAAAAAAGTGATATAATGACAGGGTAGACCCTTTAGTCCAGCGCTAAAACAAACATGCAGTAAGTCTGCATGAGGCAAAGCAAGCTGTGTTTGTTGTATTATGAAAATAAAGAAAAATGTTTTCAAAACCAGCCTTTTTCTCTAAAAGAAAAAACCTTTGACTAATAATACCTGGCCATGGATCTCTCTCAAGGGTGGGATTGCCAGCTGTTGGTTGGAGGAAATTTTGTTCATTATGGCCGGTATGTGTGCTATGTTTCTTAGAGTCTAGTATTTGCTATGGAGAGATTGCTACTGTGAACCATTCCTTTTATAGCAAGTTTTTCTGTATTTATTACCTATGTGTCTAAACAATGCTCCACATTAGACTTCATGTCCATCTGCTACACTCATTTTCTTCCTCTATGTCTAGGTGGTTCTCTTTGACCAACCCTTAACTGCCCTGATTCTGAAATTCTGCCCTAATTAAAGGATATTCCTGGTTCTTTGGAGGGAGAAATGGTTCAGGGGCAGAGGAAACATGTTTTATTTATTTACTTTTTTCCCCCTCTATCTCAGGAGTACTTAACTGACAGCCTGCTGTATACCAGGCTTTGCGCTAGTTACTAGGAGTGGGTGTGAATAAGGCAGGATTCCCACCCTCCAGGAGGAGCTTACACACGATTAACAGATCATTACAATTCACTGTAACTAACAAGTGTTATGAGAGAGATAACTTTGCAGGAGCACCAAGGGAGGCACTTGACCCTCAGGGGTGAGGTGGTGGAGGTCAGGGAACCTGCTGGAAGATTATGATCTGGAAGGACGCTGGGAGATAAACCAAGCATAGCAGAGATAAAAAAACGTATCTCGAGGCTTTCTGTCTGCAGTTTTGCTACTCCTGGGTAGGCCAAAGTGCCTCTCTTTTTATATCTGGAAAATAAGAATAAGAACTGATATTATCTGGTTGGTGGTTCTGGTTTTCATTTACTATGTGTTCTTTAATCCTTTATATTACTCTTTCATTCATTCCATATTCAGTAGGCATTTGTTGAGTACCCATCCTGTACTGGGCAGATAGCACTGCAGGAAACAAGATGGGGACAGACCCACTCTCTCTTGAGAATGGGTCTGTTTGCCTCCTATCACGTGACATTAGTAACAGAAGTTCTTTTAGAATGCCTTCAAATTCAGGCATATGTATCTTGTTATTCCTCCATTTTAGGAACATTTTCTCCAAAGTAGTCTTGATACTTTCAGGTGAGTTGGCCTTTCTGTCTTAGGGAAGGAGACCACAGAGCCTGGTAACCTCATTTCAATTTTATACGCTTGAACCATTTTGCTAAGATTTACCTGTTTTAAAGTCTAGAGGTAGACATAGCTGTGTTTTATCTGTAGCCCTGCTTTGCTTCCATCTCATTTTCTGTATTCTTACTTTTAACCCAACTTGTGTTTGAGATTCTCTGCTCAGTGTATAGCTTGCTTTCTAGAATAATTCAAATCTAGTCTCTGTGGAAAGTCTGACTTATTATTTATTTATTTATTTTGAGATAGGGTCTTATTCTGTCACCCAGGTTGGAGTGCAGTGGCATCATCCTGGCTCACTGCAGCCTTGATCTCCTGGGCTCAAGCTGTTCTCCCACATCAGCCTCCCAAGTAGCTGGGACCACAGGTGTGTGCCACTATGCTTAGCTAATTTTTTTTTTTTCTTTGAGATGAACTCTCACTGTATTACCCAGGCTGGTCTCAAACTCCTCGGCTCAAGAGATCATCTCACTTTGGCCTCCCAAATTTGGGATTGTAGGTGTGAGTCACTGCATCTGGCCAATACTTGTTTTGGAATCACCCTATCATGGTGCTTTGCTTCACTAATGCATTTCACTTATGATCTTGAAGTCACTCAGGGATACAAATACAAAAGAAAGCATTCCAATTAGAAGTAGCTGCATTCATTTATAAATTTTTTTTTTGCAATGATTCAAACACTATAGATGTGTCTAAAGTAAATGTAAAAATCTCTCTCTGCCACTTCAGCCTTACCCATCTGATATAACCCCTTTGCCATCAGTTGGTTCCATAGCCTTCCATAGTTGTCCTTTTGCTTATATAAACCTACAAAAGTGAAAATTTATGTATATTTACGTGTGTGGGATAAGTGTGGGTATGTTTGTACATACATACATACTCATATGTATGTTGATCTGTGTATCTGTCTGTGCCTGCCTCTATTTTCTTTTGCTTTAGAGAGGCTATACTTGAGGCTGCCATCAAGGGTGAGAAGTTTGAAGCTGAAAGAGCCTGCATGGTTCCCTTCTTGAACTGGTGCAGCATGATGTCACTCAAGAGTTCTTGTCAGAGTGATATGAATGTCTGGCTGTTATTAAGGGGAACAAGAAAACTATTTCTAGCTGTGTGACAACCAAGATGACAAAAAGCATTGCAGAGAATATTAGTGCCATGAGGACTCTGCTTCATCGGGGTCTCAGGCGAGGGGAAGAGGGGCATTTTGGAGCACGTGTTTGGCATCTGTGAGTGTTTTGTTAGGTACAAAACAAGTCCTGGGTGAAAGGCCTGTCAAGCACTTCTGGAGCAGAGAAGATAGGTAGAGTTATTCATTATAGGCAGGTTTCACTGTGAAAGTATTAAATGAGGACCCCCCACCTTAGAAGTGTGTAATCAGCAGATGATAAGGATGGTGTGTTCTTATTAAGAGAATAACACAGCTGAAACAGAATTGCCTTTTGTTAAGGGGATTCTTTGCCTTTTTCCACTACAATTGTTGAGAAAAGGATTATTTTCAAGTAAATGAAGTATTCATTCTGTACCCACTATTTATTGTAGTTCCACAGAGAACTGCTTGCTTTACTTTCTGAGTAGACACACAGAAGCAGTAAAGGTTCAAAGGCTAGGGCAAGATGACTTTTCTACATTCAGTGCAATCTGTTCTCTGGTCACTTATTTGAGACTCTGTCAATTTAGTTTCAAGCAACTGGTATCTTGGAGCCGTTCTGTGTCCTGTGTTTGGCTGAGGACACTAAATCTATTTTTTTTTTAGACAGAGTCTCACTCTATCGCTAGGCTGGAGTGCAGTGGCACAATCCCGGCTCACTGCAACTTCCATTTTCTGGTTTCAAGCAATTCTCTTGCCTCAGCCTCCCGAGTAGCTGGGACTACAGGCATGTACCACCATGCCCGGCTAATTTTTTGTACTTTTAGTAGAGATGGGGTTTCACCATGTTTGCCAGGATGGTCTCAATCTCTTGACCTTGTGATCTGCCTGCCTTGGCCTCCCAAACTTGTGGGATTACATGTGTGAGCCACCGCGCCCAGCCTGAGAACGCTAAATTTTAAATAATTAATTAATTTATTTTTAATTTTTTGAGGCAGAGTCTCACTTTATCACCCAGGCTGGAGTGCAATGGCATGATCTTGGCTCACTGCTTCCTGGGTTCCAGCAATTCTATTGCCTCAGCCTTCCAACTAGCTGGGACCACAGGTGTGCATCACCATGCCTGGCTAATTTTTTTTTTCTTTTGTATTTTTTGGTAGAGACGGGGTTTTGTCATGTTGGCCAGGCTGGTCGTGAACTCCTGGCTTCAAGTGAACCACCCACTTTGGCCTCCCAAAGTGCTGAGTTTGCCGGTGTGAGCCACTGTTCCTGGCTTGAGGACACTAAAATTAAGGAAGTATGGTCTCTGCTCTTTTGTAGCTCATGAACACGGAGAGACATGGACTCAAATGATTAAGATCAGGTAAGCAGTGATAAATACTGTAAAGGAAGGTTCAAACAAAGAGCTGTCTGCATATCTGAGGATGGAGAGGGTAAGTCAGCCTTAGAGGAGGGAAATGACTTGCAGCAGGATGCCAGCCTTGATGGTCTGTGGAGTTCATTCCATGCAGAAGAGTAATGAGGAAGACCCAGTGTGTTCCCTGTGAGTGACAAGCATGGGGAGGAGTGCCTGGAATTGATGGTTTGTGGCAGGAAGCAGTGGGACCAGTCTTGAAGGTTGTGGAGATACGAGGGTACTGGAGACTACTAGGGACAAAAAAGGGCGTATTGATGCCATTACCGGACAGCACATGAGAGTATGATGATTGTTGCAGTGAGGCTTGTTAGTTTTAGACATGTCTAAAACCATGCAGAGATTTTCAGCTGGTTGCTGGCAGTTTAAGTTTAAAGCTTAGCTGAGGAGTCAGCTTGTAGTATTCAGGAATAATTGTTAACTATAGAAGTAAATGCCAGTAAAATTTATGTGATTAGCTGGAGAATACCTTTAGACTGAAACGATTGATATATTTTAACAAGCAAAAGACTTACTTCAATTCTTTAGATTATTTTCTTCAGCAGATTATAGTAGTTTTATGGTTATCAAGCATTCATGGAGCATTTAGTAGGGCTTCTCGTGATTAGGTGGTTGTGGGGAGATAGGAAGGAAATGGTACAAATTTCAACATAATATTCCATTGGGGTGAACAAAACATCCCTGAAACAGTCCAATCCAGCTGTTGTTATATGGAAAAAAAATCCTTATGATAATTTGGTGGGGATTTGAGGTCTGAGGGAGATTGCAGATATAGTTTTAATTTACAAAGACTAGTGGCAGTGAGTGTTATATTGCTGTGATGTAAAAGATAAACCTTTCAGAAGAACATTGGAAATTTTAGTAACCTAAAGACCACACTTTAAGAAACTCCTACAGGTTTGTCATACAGGCTTTAAAAGTCTGATCCCTGGTGATCAACGGGGTGACAGATGTCGCAGCTAGATCGGTCTGCTGGGGGGAAATGGGGGAATGACGAGGGTGGGGAGGTGGGGAGAGATAGCATGGGGAGAAATACCAAATATAGGTGAAGGGGAGGAAGACAGCAAATCACACTGCCATGTGTGTACCTATGCGATAATCTTGCATGTTCTTCACATGTACCCCAAAACCCAAAATGCAATAAAAAAAAAGTCTGATCAAATAATTTTAAGCTTTAGTTGTCTGATTGAGATAAAAAGTAGGATACAGTACAAGTTTGTCCTTTACTTAGTTAAAAAAAAGTGTTTTTCTAATTAAGAATTTATTTTCACTTTAGATAATTCTATTGGCGTGCCTTCTTGCATGCAAGACAGAAAAAAGATAAGTTTATTCTTAGTTTTTTTCTTTCTAAGCCGTTATGATTCTTTTAAATTATACTCATTTTAATTTGATAGAAAAAACAGTACATACTCATTTAAAAACATTTGGAATGTACAGGGGATTTATGTGCAGTTCCACGACTTAAGATTCACTTTCTTGCCGGGCATGGTGGCTCATGCCTGTAATTCTAGCACTTTGGGAGGCCAAGGTGGGCAGATCACTTGAGATCAGGAGTTCAAGACCAGCCTGGCCAACATGGTAAAACTCTGTCTCTACTAAAAATATAAAAATTAGCTAGATGTGCTCTCTCAAACCCAGGAGGCAAAGGTTGCAGTGAGCTGAGATTGTGCTACTGCACTCAGCCTGGGTTGCAGAGAGAGATTCTGCCTAAAAAAGAAAAAAAAAAAAGGACTTTCTTACTCCATTTAGGGATAATTTCTTGTAGTTTAAAAAATATTTGCTTTTATGGAATGTTTAATAGTATTCTGTTTTGTAAGTATGTACACAGGCCATTAAAATCGTTCATTTTTAATTTCTAATTACTATATAGTACTCATACTGTTTAATGTGACTAATTAATAGGTTTAATCATTCCCTATCCTATGCCTGCTTTTTTTTTTTTTTTTTTTTTGAGGACTTGTGTTTCTTTGCCCATCTTTCAGTGCTGATGTTCCCAGACTTCTATCCTTACTCTAAATGATCTCTGTGTTTGAGCTTATCCACACAGTGAACTGTGGTTTCCTGGTCTTTGTCCCTCTGCCTAGGATGTTCTTTCCCAGGTATCCATGTGCCTGCTCTCATTATTCTCATGTATTAACTCAAAGGTCAACTCCATGCCGAGGCCTTCTATCACTGCATTTAAAATTGTCTGACCCTTCATATCTACCCAGCTTGCCTGATATTTTCATCTCCATTGCACTTTTCTTCTGACTTCTTAGATGAGGACAAGACTTTTTAAAAACATTCTATTTTTATTTTTTCTTCTGTTTTCCCAAAATATTTTTCTTGTTTTGTTTCTTAGAGACCATGTCTTGCTCTGTTGCCCAGGCTAGAGTTCAGTAGCTCAGTCATAGCTCACTGTGGCCTGAAACTCCTGGGCTCAAGCCATCCTCCTCCCTCAGCTTCCTAAGTAGCTGGGACCTGGGACTATGGGCTCATGCCACCAGGTTTGGTTAATTTTTTTTTTTAATTAAAACTTTTTTTTTTTTTTTTTTGGATGGAGACTGGGCCTTGCTTTATTACCTAGGCTAGTGTCAAATTCTCACCTTGACTTCCCAAACTGTTGGGATTGCAGGCATGAATGCCATACCTGGCCTGTTTTACCAATGTTTAGTACAATACCTTGCACATAGTAGCACCTCAAATTTTTTTGAATAGAAAAAATAATGAAATCTTGGGAGACTGAGGTTGGAGGATTGCTTGAACCCAGGAGGTAGAGGCTGCAGTGAGCCCTGATGGCAACACTGCACTCCAGCCTGATGACAGAGTGAGACACTGTTTCAAAAAACGTGAAAAACAAAACCCGAAATGTAAAATACAATGAACTTATTTATGATAAATACTTGAATAAATGAAAAAAATTACCATCTATTGAGCACATAAGGTACAGCCTTGATTTCATGAGATTTACAGTGTAGTGAAGGAGGTGGCCTTTGAACACCTAACTACACGTGATTGAAATTAAGGAAGGTGTCCTGGAAGATTACAAACTTGTCTGGAAGGATGAGAAAAGTTTCTCTGAGAAAGTGGCATTTATGCTGAGACCTGAAGGATGAGTGAAATTAGTTAAGTGAAACTGTAGGTGAGGAGCCAAGAGGAGGGAGACATTGATAAAGAAAGGCTGGTTTGATTGAAAAAAGAAAAGCAACAAAATAGAGAAAGCTCTGGCTCTCATTACTTGAGTTGAAATCAGATCATTTGTTTTAATTGATGAAAAGTATGTAATGATAGAAATTTATCAACTTTGGCATTTTTGATGTACAGAACTAAATTTCCAATAATTTTGAAATCAGCAGTCTTTTAAATTTTGAGTCAGTAACTATTGAGAGAGGAGGAATTTTCCATCTGAAAGTTGTAACTTAAAGAAATTGAACTAGTTTAAATTCTACGTTTTGTGCTGATACAAATTACTGTAAAATTTAGAATAGTGCAGTGAAAGTAAACATTCTTGTTAATATTTGGTACCAGTGGTTCAATATGACATGGATGAAGATTGTTTTATTGTAAGTGCTCATACATGTCCATTGCATTAATCATTGGTTTCATTTCCCTGGTAAGTGAATGTGGACTATACAGTTTTTATCTCTTGTGAATTAAGAGTTTCTATTTCCTAAAAAAAAGAGCAGCATTGTCTATAGGTGACAAGTATAATATATGTTTATTACTGCAGCCATTATAATAATATTATTCACATTTTCTATGCCCTGTTCATTTACTTCAGCTGTAATAAAGTGATAATGGTCCTTTAGTGTGTATCTACAAATGGGTTTTTGTTAGTTTTTAAAATAACAATTTTTGTGTATTAAATAACAATAGCTTTTAGTATATGTTTATCAATATAAAAGAACCCTCTGTACATTTGGAATTACATTCTACTTTTTCCCTAATATTGATACTGTCAATTTTCTTTTTTGTCTTTGTCTGAGGTAACCTCATTCTCTTTCTGATTTTAAACTTTTGGTGTCATTTTGTTTCATATATTTTTGCCTGTAAGCAGCATTTAATTATATTTTGTTTTGAACTACCTCTTCATAGAAAACATTACTTTTAAATTTATTGTTATAACTGATACATTTAATTTTAATTCTTACTCCTAAGATTTCTTAGGCATAAGGTACAATATATATATTCATAGAAATGTACTATATTCATAGAAATGTGCTATGCCAGGCAACAGTTTGTTTCAAATCCTTATTCCATCAATATTTAGCTACATGGCCTAAGATAAATTACATAGTGTTTCTACATTTTTTTGTTTGTAGAGAAACAACATATACAATACACAAATCCTCAATAGGTTTTTAAGATGCCCAGCAGGGGATTTCCAGACAAAATGGCTGAATAGGAATAGCTTTGGTCTGCAGATCCCAGAGAAACCAACGCAGAAGGTGGGTGATTTCTGCGTTTCCAACTGAGGTACCTGGTTCAATTCACTGGGACTAGTTAGACAGTAGATGCAGCCCATGGAGGGAGAGCAGAAGCAAAGTGGGGTGTTGCCTCACCTGGGAAGTTCAGGGGGTGGGGAACTCCCTCCCCTAGCCAAGGGAAGCCATGAGGGACCCTGCCCTCAGGGATGGTGCTGTCTGGCCCAGATACTATGCTTTTCCCATGGTCTTCATAACCCACAGACTAGGAGATTCCCTCAGGTGCCTACAGCACAAGGGCTCTGGGTTTCAAGCACAAAATTGGGTGGCTGTTTGGGCAGGACACTGAGCTAGCTGCAGGAGTTTTTTTTATATACCCCAGTGGTGCCTGGAATGCTAGCGAGACAGAACCGTTCACTCCCCTGGAAAGGGGACTGAAGCCAGGGAGACAGGTGGTCAAGCTCAGCAGATCCTATCCCCATGGAGCCCAGCAAGCTAAGATCCACTGGCTTGAAATTCTCGCTGCCAGCACAGCAGTCTGAAGTCGACCTGGGACTCCCGATCTTGGTGAGGGGAGGGAGGTGCACCGTTACTGAGGCTTGAGTAGGCAGTTATTCCCTCACAGTGTAAACACAGCTGTCAGGAATTTTGGAGCTATAGAGTACCCCAAAGCCTCTGTAGCCAGACTGCCTCTCTAGATTCCTCCTCTGTGGGCAGGTCATCTCTGAAGAAAGGCAGCAGACCCAGTCAGGAGCTTGTAGATAAAACTCCCATCTTCCTGGGACAGAGCACCTGGGGGAAGGGGTAGCTGTGGGCACAGCTTCAGCAGACTTAAACGTTTCTGCCTGCCAGCTCTGAAGAGAGCAGTGGATCTCCCAGTACAGTGCTCGAGCTCTGCTGAGGGACAGACTGCCTCCTCAGGTGGGTCTCTGACCCCTGTGCCTCCTGATAGAGAGACACCTCCCAGCAGGGGTTGACAGACACCTCATACAGGAGAGCTCCGGCTGGCATTTGATGGGTGCTCCTCTGGGATGAAGCTTCCAGAAATAGGAGCAGGCAGCAATCTTTGCTGTTCTGTAGCCTTCCCTGGTGATATCCAGGCAAACAGCATCTGGAGTGGACTCCCAGCAAACTCTAGCAGACCTGCAGAATGTGGGCCTGACTGTTAGAAACAGAAAGCAACAACATTAACATCAACAAAAAAAGATGACCATGCAAAAACTCCATCCAAAGGTCACCAATAGCAAAGACCAAAGGTAGATAAATTCATGAAGATAAGGAAAAACCAGCACATAAAGGCTGAAAATTCTAAAAACCAGAATGCCTCTTCTCCTCCAAAGTGTCACAGCTCCTTGCCAGCAAGGGAATAAAACTGGGCAGAGAATGAGTTTAATGAATTGACAGAAGTAAGCTTCAGAAGGTGATTACTAACAAACTCCTGTGAGCTAAAGGAGCATGTTCTAACCCAGTGCAAGGAAACTAAGAACCTTGATAAAAGGTTAGAGGAATTGATAACTAGAATAGCCAGTTTAGAGAAGAACATAAATGACCTGATGGAGCTGAAAAACACAGCATGAGAACTTCATGAAACATATACAAGTATCAATAGCCAAACTGATCAAGTAGAAGAAAGGATATCAGAGATTGAAGATCAACTTAATGAAATAAAGCATGAAGACAAGATTAGAGAAGAAAGAATGAAAAAGAATGAACAAAGCCTCCAAGAAATATGGGACTACGTGAAAAGACCAAACCTACATTTGATAGGTGTACCTGAAAGTGACAGGGAGAATGGAACCAAGTTGGAAAACACACTTCAGGATATCATCCAGGAGAACTTCCCCAACCTAGCAAGACAGGCCAACATTCAAATTCAGGAAATACAGAGATCTCCACAAAGACACTTCTTGAGAATAACAACCCCAACACACATAATCATCAGATTCACCAAGGTTGAAATGAAGGAAAAAATGTTAAGGGCAGCCGAAAAGAAAGGTTGGGTTATCCACAAAGGAAGCCCATCAGACTCACAGTGGATCTCTCTGCAGAAACCCTACAAGCCAGGAGAGAGTGGGGGCCAATATTCAACATTCTTAAGGAAAAGAATTTTCAACCCAGAATTTCGTATCCAGCCAAACTAAGCTCCATAAGCAAAGGAGAAATAAAAGCCTTTACAAGCAAATGCTGAGGGATTCTGTCATTACCAGGCCTGCCTTACAAGAGCTCCTGAAGGAAACACTAAATATGGAATGGAAAAACTGGTACCAGCCACTGCAAAAACATACCAAATTGTAAAGACCATCAACACTGTGAAGAAACTGCATCAACTGATGGGCAAAATAACTCGATTGCGTCATAATGACAGGATCAAATTTGCACATAAAAATATTAACCTTAAATGTAAATGGGCTAAATGCCTCAATTAAAAGACACAGACTGGTAAATTGGATAAAAAGTTGAGACCCCTTGGTGTGCTATCTTCAGGAAACCTGTCTCACATGTAAAGACACACATAGGCTCAAAATAAAGGGATGGAGGAAGATTTACCAAGCAAATAGAAAGAAAGAAAGAAAGAAAAAAGCAGGGGTTGCAGTCCTAGTCTCTGATAAAACAGACTTTAAACCAACAATGATTAAAAAAGACAAAGAAGTGCTTACATAATGGCAAAGTGATCAATGCAACAAGAAGAGCTAACTATTCTAAATATATGTGCACCCGATACAGGAGCATCCACATTCATAAAGCAAGTTCTTAGAGACCTAAAAAGAGACTTAGACTCCCACACAATAATAGTGGGAGTCTTTAACACCTCAGTGTCAATATTAGACAAATCAACAAGACAGAAACTGAACAAGGATATTCAGGACTTGAACTCAGCTCTGGACCAATCATTCCTAATAAACATCTACAGAACTCTCTATGCCAAATCAACAGAATATATATTCTTCTCAGCATTACATTGCACTTATTCTAAAATTGACCACATAATTGGAAGTAAAACACTCCTCAGCATATGCAAAAGAACAGAAATCATAACAGTCTCTCAGACCACAGTGCAATCAAATTAGAACTCAGAATTAAGAAACACACTAAAAACTACACAACTACATGGAAACTGAACAACCTGCTCCTGAATGACTTCTGGGTAGATAATGAAAGTGAGGCAGAAATAAATAAGTTCTTTGAAACCAATGAGAACAAAGACACAAAGTGCCAGAATCTCTGGGACACAGATAAAGCAGTAATTAGAGGGGAATTTATAGCACTAAATGCATACAGGAGAAAGTGGGAAAGATCTAAAATTGACACCCTAACATCAAAATGAAAAGAACTAGAGAAGCAAGGGCAAACAAATTCAAAAGCTAGCAGAAGGCAAGAAATAACTAAGATCAGAGCAGAACTAAAGGAGACAGAGACACAAAAAACTCTTTGAAAAATCAGTGAATCCAGGAACTAGTTTTTTGAAAAGATTAACAAAATAAACTGCTAGCCAGACTCATCGAAAAGAGAGAAGAATCAAATAGACACAATAAAAAATGATAAAGGGGATATCACGACTGATCCCAAAGAAATACAAACTACCGTCAGAAAATACTACAAACACCTCTATGCAAATAAACTAGAAAATATAGAAGAAATGGATAAATTTCTGGACACATACACCCTGCCAAGACTAAACCAGGAAGAAGTCAAATCCCTGAATAGACCAATAACAATTTCTGAAATTGAGGCAGTAATTAATAGCCTACCAGCCAAAAAACACCCAGCACCAGATGGATTCACAGATGAATTATGCCAGAGGTACAAAGAGGAGCTGTTACTATTCTTTCTGAAACTATTCCAAACAATAGAAAAAGAGGGACAACTCCCTAACTCATTTTATGAGGCCAGCATCATTGTGATACCAAAACCTGGCAGAGACACAACCAAAAAAAGAAAATTTCAGGCCAATATCCCCGATGAACACTGATGCAGAAATCCTCAATAAAATACTGGCAAACTGAATCCAGCAACACATGAAAAATCTCATCCACCATGATGAAGTCGACTTCATCCCTGACTTGTAAGGCTAGTTCAACATACACAAATCAATAAACATATTCCATCATATAAACAACCAAAGACAAAAACCACATGATGATCTCAATAGATGCAGAAAAGGCCTTTGATAAAATTCACCCCTTCATGCTAAAAACACTCAATAAACTAGACATTGATGGAATGTATCTCAAAATAATAAGAGCTGTTTATGACAAACCCATAGCCAATATCATACTGAATGGGCAAAAGCTGGAATCATTCCCTTGGAAAACCAGCACAAAACAAGGATGCCCTCTCTCACCACTCCTATTCAACATAGTACTGGAAGTTCTTGCCAGGGCGATCAGACGAGAGAAAGAAATAAAGGGTATTCAAATAGGAAGAGAGGAAGTCAAATTATCTGTGCTTGCAGATGACATGATTGTATATTTAGAAAACCCCATTGTCTCAGCTCAAAAACTCCTTAAGCTGATAGGCAACTTCAGCAGTCTCTGGACACAAAATCAATGTGCAAAAATCACAAGCATTCTATACACCAACAATAGACAAACAGCCAAATCATGAGCAAACTCCCATTCATAATTGCTACATAGAGATTAAATACCTAAGAATAAAATTTACAAGGAATGTGAATGATTTTTCCAAGGAGAACTACAAGCCCCTCTTCAAGGAAATAAAAGAGGACACAAAGAAATGGAAAAACATTCCATGCTCATGGATAGGAAGACTCAATATTGTGAAAATGGCCATACTGCCCAAAGTAATTTATAGAATCAGTGCTTTTCCCATCAAGCTACCATCGACTTTCTTCATAGAATTAGAAAAAAATCTACTTTAAATTTTATATGGGACTAAAAAAGAGCCCATATAGCCAAGACAATCCTGAGCAAAAACAATGAAGTTGGAGGCATCACACTATCTGGCTTCAGACTATACTACAAGGCTACAGTAACAAAAATAGCATGGTACGGTTACCCAAATGGATAAATAGATCAATGGGACAGAACAGAGGCCTCATAAATAACACCACACGTCTACAGTCATCCGATCTTTGACAAAACTGATGAAAACAAGCAGTGGGGAAAGAATTTCCTATTTAATAAATCATGTTGGGAAAACTGCTAGCCCTATGCAGAAAACTGAAACTGGACCCTTTCCTTACACCTTATACAAAAATTAACTCAAGATGGATTAAAGATTTAAACGTAAGACCCAAAACCATAAAAACATTAGAAGAAAACGTAAATAATGCCATTCAGGACATAGGCATTGGCAAAGACTTCATGACCGAAAGCAATTGCAACGAAAGTCAAAATTGACAAATGGAATCTAATTAAACTAAAAACTTCTGCACAGCAAAAGAAACTATCATCAGAATGAACAGGCAGCCTACAGAATGAGAGAAAATTTTGCAATCTATTCATCTAACAAAGGGCTAATATCCAGAATCTACAAGGAACTTAAATTTACAAGAAAAAACAACCTCGTCAAAAAGTGGGCAAAGTATATGAACAGACACTTCTCAAAAGAAGACATTTATGCAGTCAACTATCATATGAAAGAAATCTCATCATTCCTCATCATTAGAGAAGTGCAAATCAAAACCACAGTGAGATACCATCTCATGCCAGTTATAATGGCAATAATTAAAAAATCAGGAATCAACAGATATTGGAGAGGATGTGGAGAAATAGGAACATTTTTACACTGTTGGTGGGAGTGTAAATTAGTTCAACCATTGTGGAAGACTGTGTGGTGATTCCTCAAGGATCTAGAACTAGAAATACCATTTGACTCAGCAATCCCATTACTGGGATATGTACCCAAAGGAATATAAATTATTCTATAAAGACACATGCATACATATGTTTATTGCAGCACTATTCACAATAGGAAAGACTTGGAACCAACCCAAATTTTATAGACTGGATGAAGAAAATGTGGCACATATACATACCATGGAATACTATGAAGCCACAAAAAAGAATGAGTTCTTGTCCTTTGCAGGGACATGAATGAAGCTGGAAACCATCATTCTCAGCAAACTAACAGGAACCAAAAATCAAACACCACATGTTCTTACTTATAAGTGGGAGTTGAACAATGAGAACATATGGACAAAGGGAGGGCAACACCACATACCAGGGCCTTTTGGGGGTTGGGGTCAAGTGGAGGGATAACATTAGGAGAAATACCTAATGTAGGTGATGAGTTGGTGGGTGCAGCAAACTACCATTGCACATGTGTACCTATGTAACAAACCTGCACATTTTGCACATATATCCCAGAACTTAAAGTAAAATTTTAAAAAAAGATGCCTAGCACAATGAATGTATTAGCTGCCATTTTTATTATCTTCATTGGTAAGTTGAATCATATGAGATTGCTTGTATTTACTCTTGACCTATAAAAATGGCAGTTTTGTATGGTTCGGTCTAATATTACACTCTTCAGATTTATTTGGCCATTTTCATCTTCTGCATTTCCCGAGTTAAACTCAGGATTCTTTTTACATTTGTTAGAGGATCTGTCTTGTTGAAGTTCAAAAGGTGTGGTATGTATCGTGCATATGTTCCCAGAACATGCTTCTTACCCATATTTTGTACTATGTAGTTAGTGGAAATAATGCCTTGACTTTGGCTTCTTTTTCCTCTTATATTTTTAGTATTATTGCCGATTTTTGTCTTTGTGTGCACCTTCTTGAGCATTTTAGTGGGAAATTGGGATGAGTTTTATTGGGACATTTAGTTCAGTGGCTTTCAAACTTTCTAGTCATGACCCATAGTTAGAAATGTTCATACATATAAATGAATGAGACATTAGTTGCATATAGTTTATTACGTATAGTAAACTCTGACATTTTATTTTCTATTTTTTCCTATGATAATTTGTTCATTTTCATTTTAAAAAATACTGGTTACAACTCATATATTTCGAAAACACTGATCTGATCATAAAGTGCAGTTTGAGAGCCACTGGTCTAGTCTGTTGCTGTGCTATCTAAAATCAGGTTCATTCATTTTCAACATCCATTTATTAGAGACATCTGTTATTGTGCTAGTAGCTGGGAATAGAGTGGTGGGTTAAGCAGTCATTATCACTGGAGGCATGAAGCATAGAGTCTCATGGATGGAGCATATGAACCAAAAAATCATCGAAATGTATAAATATACCGCACGACAAATTCTGTGAGGGAAAAGAGCAAAAGGGATTAAATGGGGAACCTCCTCTGTCTTTGAGGGTAATTCAGGATTTCCCTAGGGAAGCAACATTTGGTTAGGTTTGCAGAATGAGAATGGGTTAACTCTGTGAAAGACTGAGCAGGGGTGTGTATGTGTGGGATTGTAGAATCATGGAAGAAATAGTAACAGAAGCGAAATAGAAAACTGGAAGGGAAAGACAGATGGAAGGCGATCTTTGATGAGTTGGCATTTTTTCTCATACTTAGTGGGCCTTCCTGTTTGTGGCTTTTTTTTTTTTTAATTCACAAAAGTCAAATAGGAATATCAAGGATATTTTTGGGGGAGAAATGGGTGTTAGTGTTTATTGAAATAGTTTTATGTTAGATTAATCTAGTATATTGCTAAACAGCAGGGTTTTTTGAAGGCTTGCTCTGAGGAGCTGCACAAAGCTGTGTATGATATGTAGGAGAAGTAGATTTGGTTGGATTAAAAAATACTTTATATAGTATAATTACCAATTTAGTAAGTGTGCATAATTTGTAAGAAATTATAACACTGAAGTTAAGTTTTGATGAATGAAGATCAGATGGTTGGGTGAGTATTTCATAGCTTCCTGTTGATTTTGAAAATAGTGGTAGTAATTATTGCTGTGCTAGGATTATTTTTTATTTTTTTCCTGGGTAGAATTTCAGTGTTCATTTCCCCCACTCCCTTTTAAAACTGTATGGAAGAATTTTAAAGAAATATTTTAAATTAGAAATCCATAGAGTAAGTTCGAGACCACATGAGATGGGAGACCATAATTCAAGTGTCAGTTCTTCCTCTGCTGCCCATGGTACTCTTGACAATACCCAACTTTTGAGGCCATGGGGTCCTTGTCTTAAAATGGAGGACTTGAAATCAGTTTGCATGAATTGTTCTCCCAGTCCTATTATTAATATTAAGTGACTCTGTGCTTTCTATTTTCAACTTTGCGCTGGCTTTAAAGACTTGGCACCCCACCATTTAACTGACTTAGTCCAACAAGCTCAGGTCAAACTTGGGAGAGCTCCAGGCATTTGCATCTTTCTGTGTCTTTGGGGTCAGGCTCTGGTGGCACTAATTCCTTCACATTGGGCAACACTGCTAATGCTTTTCCTTAAAACATGGAACAATGGGCAAAGATTAGAATTCTCTTGAGCAAATCTTTAGGACTTTTTTTTTTTTTTTTTAGGATGGTTTTTTTTTTTTTTTTTTGATGGAGTCTCTGTCACCTAGGCTGGAGTGCAGTGGCAGAATCTCGGTTCACTGTAACCTCCACCTCCTGGGTGGTTCAAGTGATTCTACTGCATCAGCCTCTTGAGTAGCTGGGATTACAGGCATCCACCACCTTACTGGCTAATTTTAGTATTTTTAGTAGAGACGGAGTTTCACCATGTTGGCCAGGCTGGTCTTGAACTCCTGACTTCAGGTGATCTGCCCACCTGGGCCTCCCAAAGTGTTGGGGTTACAGGTGTGAGCTGCTGCAACTGGCCTAAATCTTTAAGACGTTAACATCATAGTCTGTAGTTTGACCACACTTGAAATTAATTCTTTTAATCCTTTCAGATTCAGTAAAGATAAAAAAAAGATGTTTATCTTACATTTATATGCTGGATGCTTGCTTTGGAGAAATATGCAGCATCTAAATTATATATTATCCACATTTTATAAAAACCCATTGGATGAGTGTGATGTTATTTTAAAAAGATTTAAAGGACTAAGGAATCATATGGCAGATGAATTCAGTTTTAATGACTATTCCAAATTTAAGGAATATTTTATAAGAAATGGGCTTATGTGGAAGGGAATGAAAATACTTGGCAATTCAACTTTTCTTTTCCCTCCTAGCTTTATGAGGTATAGTGACAAGTAAAATTGTATTTAAGGTCTACTTAAGATGATGATATACATATATATTGTGAAATGAGTACTACAATTAGGTGTCTGCAACACAGTATTAACTATTGTCACCATCCTGTGCGTTAGATCCCCAAAACTTGCTCATAACTGGAAGTTTGTACCCTTTGACCATCATCTTCCTATTTCCTGCATCAACTCAGCTTTTCTTACCAGTATATTAAATCAGTTGATTCAAATGCATTTCAACATTACTTTTTGTAATTCAATATGTTCACTTTCAAGTTCACTTATTGTAATGTGAATATGTTATTACACTTGTTCTTATTTTTTGTTTAGAAATTGAGGGAAGAAAGATGAGATGCATGCTTTTTCTGTTTGTCTGAACTGGACTGAATTCTTCATGCATAGTAAAATATTTACTTAGGGAGTCCAGGTAACTGTGGAGATTTTACTTAGTGTGTTTTCGTGCTGATTCATCAGTTGATTTTTTTTTTTAATTGTTGAATATCTTCCTAAGCTGATTATTATATGAAAACCACCTGTACTCTAGGCCTCTGATGTGGGACAAGGCAGGTGCAGGTCACACAGGCACAGGCAATGTTTGGGCTCAGTCTGGGTGTAGGTCCAAGCAGGTACTAGGCACAGGTGCTCAAGGCTAGTACTAGGAACAGGTTGGTTCTGAAGGGCTTGGGGTCATGGGCTTAGGGCATGTTCAAGGAAGACAAAGCCAGGAAGAGGCACAGAGCTTTCAGATGTCTGGCCTGGAGTTCCACGAAAGGCATTCTGGATAGCTCTCAGAGAGAACGGTGTAGACAAAAGTCTAAACCTCCCAGGAGAAATTTATTTTCAGAGTTGGAAGCATCAGTTCAAGGGAATCTTAACACTCAAGTAGGGGTTTTGTCACTATGAACTTGGGAAAAAGTCCCAGCTTCTCTTCAAGCGTTTGGCCATCTTAAAGTAGAGAGCTTCAAAATCACAAGTTCTCATCTGATTCAGGGATTAGGAACCTTGTTGAATACTATTTCTCTAGGAGTAGGAGTTACCCCAGGTCTCATGACTAAATGTATTCTTTCTACAAGAGATTTATTAAAAAAACATATTTGACATTTGCTGTGGACTGGATTTTATCCCTAATATTTATGTTGGAGCCCTAACCCCCAGTGTAGCTGTATTTGGAAATAGGGCTTTTAGGAGATAATTAGGATTAAATGAGATTATAAGGGTGGGATCCTAATCCGATAGGATTTGTGGCCTTATGGGAAGAGGAAGAGAGTGATCTTTGTCTCTACACACGTTCACCAAGGAAAGGCTGTGTGAGCAAACAGTGAAAAGACACCTGTCTGCAAGCCAAGAGGAGAGCCCTCACCAGAAACCAGCCATGCTGGCTCCCTGTATTACATTTCTAGCCTCCAGAATTATGAGAAAATAAATTTCTGTTATTTAAGTCACCTAATCTATGGTACTTTTTGATGGCAGCCTAAGCTGACTAATGTAACAGTCCATTAATTTGGGTAGGGAAGAAAAGTAGTAACTCTGTCCAGTAGCTGTTAAGTAGAAAATACACGCTATCATTTACTTGCCTAGCTCTCTTCTTTTTTCCTTCCTCACCCCATTTTAATGGTGGAATAACTCAGTGAGTAAAAATGTTTCAGTGAACACAAAACTGTTTGACTTATTTAAAACTATTTGTTTTTATATGAAATACTGTTTAGTATCTTTTAAAAATACATCTTTATTATTATTTTTAATAGAGAAGGGGTCTTGCTATGTTGCCCAGGCTGGTCTCAAACTCCTGAGCTCAAGCGATCATCCCAAAGTATTGGGATTATAGGTGTGAGCAACCATGCCTGGTTCTTAGTGTATTCTTAAAAACATTAAAAAAATTATTTTTGAAATCACATTATGGCAATATTTAAATAAACAAACCCACTTATATTTGCAGTTCCCTGAGGAATGTATTTGTTATTTAATCATGTTAGTTTTGTGGTCGATTTCTGTTATGTTCTATTTTATGGTCTACTTCTACCTATAAGTAACAGATGTGTGTTTTTGTTTCTACTGATCATTTTTTCTAACCCACTGTTGCATATGGCAATATAGTCTGAATCATATTTTTAATAGCCTGATAATAACCCATTAAGCTGTTAAACTATTCATTCAACCATTGCCCTGTTTTTTACAGTTTTCTTTTGTCCTTGCTGTTTTAAAAAGTATTGCACTCAACAGCTTTCTGTGTAATTTCTTTAGACTAAGAATGAGATCACTGATTTGAGAGTAATATCATTTGGTTTCTAAGTAGATTTTAAAAGGTAGTTTAGAAACTTAACTTTCAGAAGTAATACCTGTTTGTGTTCATTTTCAAAAACAAAGAAAAATATAAAGAAGAAGAAAGAAGAAAGAACAAGAAGAAGGAAGAAGAAAAGAAGAAGGAGGAGGAGAAAAGAAGAAGAAGAAAAAAAGGAAGGAAGGAAAGAAATAAAGAAGTAAGGAAAGAAAGAAAAAAGAAAGAAGGAAAGAAAGAAAGATGGAAGGAGAAGAAAAGTAGCTATACTCTCCACGTATAGATAGCCATTGTTAAGTTTATGGGATATTCCCCCTTCTAATATTTTCTCTGTAAATTTTATCTAGTTGGAATCCTACTGGGCATAACCAGTACTTTGTCCTTTCTCTTAATAGTATACAGTAAATAGAAGGGATGTTAATTTCATTCAGCTACTGCCATAGTGAACTCACTGCAGTGAACATCTTTGCAAGCCTATTTCTGCATTTCAGGTGATTTCTTTAGAGTTGATTCCCAGTAATATAATTTGCTGCCTTAAAAGGCAGGCATGACTTTTATGGCTAGAGATAGAAATAGTTAAATTGATTTCCATAAAAATGATGATGCTTCACAGTCCTACCAGCAGAGTTGGGGAAAAACTTAAAGATGGAAGTTAGTATAAGTGAAATGTGGATTTGTAAAACTTGGAAAATGATTAGATTGATAGGAAACTTTAATAATAATCTATCCTGGATGACATTGATTAGACCTCATTGGTGGATGTTCTCTCCACTGTGGTGATATCCTTCACTCATCCACAGTTTTGTATTCTAACAGAGAACGTTATGTTTCAAGCTTCCCTTAGTCCCGTGCCCTTTAACATCCTGTGAAAAGTTTTGGTTTTTAACTGCATTCACTGCATCAGCTGACAATAGGGTATTCCTCATGAGTATACTTCTGTTAGATAACTGGTTAGCTACTAGAAAATGGAGCAAGTACTCTAAAAATGCATAGCAAAGAATTAAAATAAACTAAATGGTAATTATACCTGTGCTGCTTTAGTGTGTATTTCACATATTAGTCCCCATAAGCTTAATTTTCTTCTAGATGCCATTGATATTACAGTCAGGGACTACTTTTGTGCCTTGGGGAAATAAAGTGAGCTTCTTTAGGAGGTAATAAATTTGCAATTTCACTCATTACTGGAAGTAATCACATGTAATACAAGTAATCACATGTAATAATTGATATCTAATTAATGATCACTTATTAGATCCTGGAGATACAAAGGTGAGCAAGATGGAGGCCCACCTTCAAAAAACTCAGACTCAAGGGTTGGGAACTGAATGAAGATACCATGTGATAAATGCAATGTTAGAAGTTAGTTGCATGTAACTGACAGAAGAGCAGAAGATCAAACACCGCATGTTCTCACTCATAGGCGGGTGTTGAACAATGAGAACACATGGACACAGGGAGGGGAGCACTACACACTGGGGTCAGTTGGGGGGAAATAGGGGAGGGACGGTGGGAGGTGGGGAGTTGGGGAGAGATAGAAAGGGGAGAGATGCCAGATGTAGGTGATGGGGAGGAAGGCAGCAAATCACACTGCCACGTGTGTACCTATGCAACAATGTTGCATGTTCTTCACATGTACTCCAAAACCTAAAATGCAATAAAATAAATTAAAAAAAAAAAGAAGTTAGTTGCATGTGTATTTCCCTACTAAATATAGTGAAATTTAATAAGCATAGGAAGGAAATGGGGAAAGAGGAAGTGAGAATGTGAATTTAAGCAGAGACCATGATCAAGGGCCCACCTCAGGGTGCTATTTACATATTAGAAAAGGGCTACATGTTTTGCTGTTCTTTCTTGTAGTTGACATGAAGAGGGGACTCAATGAGCTATGTTACCCAGAGAGCCCATCAGGATAAGGACTAACCAGGGGGCACAAGTCTTCATGGTGCTGGGAAAAGAGAGGATTTTATCCATGGTTCTCCAAACATTAGATGCTTTAATGTAATGAGTTGTGTCTCCAAATACAATCTTAACAATGAATGCAACGGGGGATTAAAAAACATTGTATTGCTCAATATAGATTAATGGCATAAGGCCAGTTGCTTATCTCAGAAAAGCCATTCTGTAAGAGCCAAAGCAAGACAGTTCAGACAAGTAGCTCAGTGCTGGCTCTGTCCAAGGATAGACATTCCACATTCTTTGTGGAATGCTGACTTAGATACTTTTCAGGATGTTCCCTATGAATATTACTTCATGCAAAAGGAGATTTTGATAAGTGAGTAGCAGTGAGTTCAAGGTTATTAAGCTCAATACTGCATCCTCTCTGTGTGGTCAGTTAAGTGTGGGTTCCTGTTGGTTTGACTGAGGATAGCGTGAACAAGGATCAGCCTATGAGCATGCATGTTCTGGAATATTTTTGCTTCAAGGAGTAGAAGGAAGAGAAATGAAGGTTTGCAAGACTGGCAGTCTGTGTGCTAAATGAATTTGGCCCCACATACAATTTATTTGTTCAGGTCAAGTTTCAAAAGTCAACATAGACAGGTGGGCATTATGATTGTTCCTAGTGCAAGTGTAGTTTCTGTATCATGCATGTTGAAGACCTGTTTTTGCTAGGCATTTCACACATTTATGATACCTGGTTGGTCCCTGTGAGTCCATGTGTTTGTGACACTTGCTGGTATATGGTCACAGTATAATGATATATGTATAAGTTCAGAAGCAGCATAGAGGAGGCGGTGGTTAATCTGGGTAGGGAGTAGGACCATAAAAGACTTAGTCAAGAGGCTGTGACTAGAAAGATGAGTAGGCATTTGCCAGGCATAGAATTTGGACAAGGGGGGAAATTCCAGGAAAAGCCAAGTACATATGCAAAGACAGTAGTGTGGATCAGCATTATATGTTAGGGGATTTCTGAGTAGATTCAAAGTGCTGCCTTCTCTATGCTGCTTCTGAACTTAACAAGCAAGGTGGGTGATAGCCTAAGCCAGAAGTACCTGAAGGACTCAGTTTGCTATGCATGAAGAGGCTGGGCTTGGGGCAATGAGGAACCATGGGCGTGTTTAAAACAGATCATTGCCATACTAGCTTTCTGTTTTAGGAAGATTATTCTCCATACATCCAAAAGAAATAGTTGCAGGTAGAAGGGAATAGAATATATATATAATAATATATATATAATAACATATATATATATATATATAATTTATAATATATAATATATATATTGAGGATAGCATGAACAAGGATCAGCCTATAAGCACAAATAAATAAATAAATATATATATTATATATATATATATATATATATATGTATTTTTTTTTTTTCTGAGATGGAGACGTGCTCTGTCGCCTAGGCTGGAGTCCAGTGGTGCCATCTTGGCTCACTGCAATCTGTGCCTCTAGGGTTCAAGGGATTCTCTTCCTGAGTAACTGGGAACATAGGCGTATGCCACCACATCTGGCTAATTTTTGTATTTTTAGTAAAGACAGGCTTTCACCTTGTTGGCCAGACTAGTCTCGAACTCCTGACCTCAGGTGATCCACCTGCCTTGGCCTCGCAAAGTGCTGAGATTACAGGTGTAAGCCATTGTGCCTGGCCTAGAATATATATTTTTAAAAAGTTATTATGAAAACATCTTTTTTTCCTATAAGTAGTTTCCCAAGTGTTTTTTGACTCTAGTCACTCTGCTGTGCAGTGGATCTCAGAACCTATTCCTCTTGTTTGCCTGAAACTTTGTACCCTTTGATCAAGAACTCCCTCTCTCCACCTCGCTGTTCCTTCATCCCTTGCCTCAGCCTCTGGTGACCATCATTCTATCTCTACTTCTCGGGTTCAACGTCTTTTTTTTTTTTTTTTTGAGACGGAGTTTTGCTGTTGTTGCCCAGACTGGAGTGCAATGGCACGATCTCGGCTCACCACAACCTCCGCCTCCTGGGTTCAAGCAATTCTCCTGCCTCAGCCTCCCAAGCAGCTGGAACTACAGGCACGCACCATCATGCCCAGCTAATTTTTGTATTTTTTTTTAGTAGAGACGAGGTTTCACCTTGTTGACCAGGATGGTCTCGATCTCTTGACCTCATGATCCACCCGCCTCAGCCTCCCAAAGTGCTGGGATTACAGGCTTGAGCCACTGCGCCCGGCCTCGGGTTCAACTTCTTTAGATTCTGCCTATAAGTTGAGATTGTACAGTACTGGGACATCTTAAGAGAGATAATTAGGGCTTGAGTTAAGGCAGTAACAGGGGGTTTGAAGGGAAGAAGGTAGATATGAAAGACTTTTAGGAGGAATGCAATGCAACTTGGCTGTTGAATAGATTTGGTTGATGAGGGAGAGGGAGGAGTGATAGTGAATGGATAACAATGCCATTGAATAAGACGAAGTAGGAGAGAGTGACAAGGACATGGGAAGTGTATTTATATGAGATTGCTAGGGCTGCTATAACCCACAGACTGGGTGGCTTAAACAACAGAAATTTATTTTTCTCACAATTCTGGAGGCTGGAAGTCTTAGAGAATCGTGAGGACTGCTTTCTTCCGAGACCTCTCTCATTGCCTTTTAGGTGATGGTCTCCACCCATGTCTTCATGTGGTTTTTCCTCTGTACCTGCCTGTGTCCAACTTTCCTCCTCTTAGAAGGACACTAGTCATACTGGATTGGGACCCACTCTAATGACTTCATTTTAACTTTCTTAATTACCTCTTTATTGACCCTGGCTCCAAATGTGGTCACTTTCTGAGGTACTGGGAATTAGGACTCAACATATGAATTTCTGGATGGGACACCGTTTAGCCTAGAACAGGAAGGATGAGGAGTTTGATACATGTTGAATTTACAAACCCTATGGTGTATGTAGGGTGGTGGTGGTGGTTCTATAATGCATTTAGATATGTGAGAACACAGCCCAGAAAATAATGCAGATTTGGTATTTAAAACCATAGACAAGGATAAAATTGTCTTCGCCGGTAATACCCAACCTTGGCCTATTTTAAGAATACCTGGGAGAGCTTTTGAAACATACCATGTGCAGGGGGTTCACTTCAGGTCATGACTCAGGCCAGGGTGGGGCCACCTGATCATTCTAATGTACATGCAAGGTTGAGAGGATGGGTCTAGGGTAAGAGTAGAGAAGAAATCTGAAAGAATGGTCCATATCATTCAAGTGGTAGTTGGTGAGAGAGAGAAGGATGGGAAGGATGGAGGTTTGAGGGGCTTCTTGCCTGATGTCCATCAACTTCTCCATGATGGATGTGCAAACTGGGGAGTTTCTTTGAGGGAATTTAAGGCTTAGAAGAGGTGCTGAGATAAATGGCGGCATTAATGGCTTCTCTTTGTGGGCTCATCTGAGATTAGAATGCATTGATTAATAGTGACAGCTTTACCTTGTCCTTAGGTTTTCCCCATGAGGCTTCTGGAGCCTGTGAGTAGGAACAAAACAGGCAGTTTGGAGTTTAATCATGTTAAACGGCAGATTGGCAGAAAGGAGTATGGGAGATAGCAGGCTGGTGTGAGGGGAGCCCAGAGGGCTGACCATGATATTTAGGCTGGGCATTGAGAGAATTGACCTTGGATAGGGCTGGTGAACAGGAAAGAATGGAGGGAGCAGGAGGCTGGCTATTTTGGAGGGCTGAAATAGTGTGTGTGAGTGCAAACAGCTGCACAGATGCACAGTTTCAGCTGTAAAGGGAGATTTTGAAGTGTCACAGGCAATTCTGAGTGATGAGGGGCTAAGTGGTACAGTCAGTTCAGAAACTAACTTGACAGGTCCGACTGTTGGGTGTGATGAAATTGCCCTTGATAATGACTTACCTGATCATTGAGTTGTTTGCAAGAGGGAATGAGGGTTGGCGGAGATTTGCTAGATAACCTTTAAGGTTTCTTCCAGCCTCAGAATTTAACAAAATGTCTTTGTTTTGAGTCATGGCTCCCTGATCTCCCTTTTTTTTTTCTTTTTCTTTTTGGAATCAGAAGGATAGAGCAATCAGGAAAATGCCATCTAACAATTCCATTTTTATTGATCCCATTGTAATTGTAAATGTTTGACAGCTTATAGCCTCTTTAAATGCCTTTGGAATCCATTAACGCTTGTTTCATAGAGTTCACACAGGGTAAAGTGGTACTTTGGTCGGAACACGCTTTGCTGAATGTCACTGATTTTTCTCCACAAAACAGCTGGCTTCTGAGGCTTATAATGGGCAATTAGGACAGGAAGGAATTACTTAAATTCTTTTTAAGGTAACATTAATTGGATTCATCTTTTACCACATGGTGAGGGTCATGGTTATTACATTTACCATTTCGGGTTTGGTGTTTAACCTCTTTATTGTGGATTGGTTGGTTGTGGACATTTTCAGTTTTAGTTTTGTGGTAGGATGTTTTGTCTGTAGTTTGCATGTGTATTTAGAACTGGAATGAAGTGTACTTTTTAAAACTAGGACCCCAGTAGCGAAAAGAATTGTACAAGCAGGCTGGGCGCGGTGGCTCAAGCCTGTAATCCCAGCACTTTGGGAGGCCGAGGCAGGTGGATCACAAGGTCAAGAGATCGAGACCATCCTGGTCAACATGGTGAAACCCCGTCTCTACTAAA
>NW_016107625.1:1377464-1401802 GCF_001604975.1 Cebus imitator | reverse complement strand
GTCCAGGCTGCAGTGCAGTGGCATGATAACTACTCACCGCAGCCGTGACCACCAAGGCTCAAGCAATTCTTTCACCTCAGCTACCTGAGTGGCTGGGACCACAGGTGTGCACCACCATGCCTGGCTAATTTTTAAATTTTTTTGTAGAGATAAGTTCTCGCTATGTTGTCCAGGCTGGTCTTGAATACCTGGGCTCAAATGATCCTTCCCCCTTGGCCTCCCAGAATGTTGGGATTACAGGCATGAGCCACTGCACCTAGCCAAGAGTCTACCTTTTTAGCAGATGACTGGTGGGCCATAAATTCTTTGAGAAACAGTGGATTTGGAACTTCACTTTTTATTATTTTCCATCTCATGGTAACAGCATTTTTCAAAGTTTGGCCTATTTGAAATAGCTGTTTTGTCAAACTGTAAACATTTTTTTCCATTATAATGTGCTCTCCAAACACCTCATATCTAAACATTAAGAGCCAGTGGGTTTCATCATATTCTGAACTGGTCAGAACCAGCCAGCAAGGGTACCATATTGTGTTTTAGATTTCGTTCTTGAAGGATAGAATAAATCAGCTCTAGTGTTCTCAGTGAAAAGTGGAAATAAGTGTAAAGGATCTACAGAATAGAATTATGAGACAGAGGAAAGGAAAAAACAGACAATCTGATCTCTATCTTCATTGGCCTGATAAGCTTTGAAGTGTTTGTAAAATGGGATTCAGTTTGGTTACAAAAGAGTAGCTGGGTCCCAAGGTTGGGTTTTTCAGTCAGGATCATCTGAACTACATTTGAGAGAGAATTTCTAGCAAACTGCCTGTCCAAGGACCCCACTGCTGGCCTTGGAAGGTAGTGAGCTTCCCATTACTGGAAGTGTTCCAGCAGACATTGTGGACAATAGATTCTGCAGTGACTAAAGCATTGGATAAGATGTAGAACTAGATGACCTCAGAAGTTTTCTTCTGATCATGGGATGCTATAAAATTTATGAACAACACACTTAAAATAGTTTTAGGACACTACAAGAATTCAAGGCTGAAGTAAGACTAGTTAAACTATAGTCACTCAGTTGATTATTAAAACCAAGCTCAGACTTAGACCCACTATACACACTTATGCCCACAAATGACAAATGCCAGGATAGTTTGGACTGCCTTTGAAGTTTATTATTTGCAGGTGTAGAAGCTCTTAAGTTTAGTTTGCAGTGTTTCTAAAAGTGAAGCATTCTCTTGAACTGTCTTTGATGATTTGATGTTTATATATTGTGTCTGCTGTGAATTTGGAAAGCACTGCAGAATCACTTTTCCAAAGATTGGAGGAATGTGGGATAGAAAAAATTAAGTTTTTGGCTGATATTTGGTATTCTTCTTTAGGGATCTGTTTTCAGAGATCTGTTTCTGGAAGGAGAAGGGAAGTCATGACATTTTATGTGAACTCAACTAGGCAATGTGAGGTTTTCCTGTCATTAGCCAATAATACACATTTAAAGTCCCATAGAAGTGTATTGCCTGTGATCTGATTTTTTATTCCTGAATAAATTAGAGATTAAAATCTGTGGTTTCCAGTTCAAGGGTAGTATACCAAAAAGATTTGTCTGATGTGGGTTTTTATGTCATTAAAAAAGGTAATGACATTAGCAACGGCTAAGCATTATTGGCTTTTCTCATTTCTTGGTTGCACTGGTCCTTTTTTCTTATCTTGAAAGGCCGTAGTAAATGTTGACTTTTTGCCTCAATTCGCCTAAGTGATTGTACATTTTAACATGTTTTAAGATAGGTGGTTTTAGCCCCTACCTTATTTTCCTGATCCTTGTGCTTCCACGGCTCTGGTTCCCAAGAATCAAAATTGAGGCCAGATGTGTGTCAACATCAAGAAATTCTGACTGGCTCTCTTGTTCTCCCCTTCCCCAGATATTAATGCAAGAAGGAAACTGGGACACCAGGGACAGCCACTGTTAACATTCTCCTATAATTTCTGCCTGTTATTCCTCTGCAAGACGTTTATGAGATCTGCATGTGTTTTTGTTCCGTGCTTTAAAATTTTAACATTGAAAGGCAGTGCTTTCCCATAACATTGCAAGTCTCTGAAAACATTGTATATAAATATATAGATATATTGAATTTTCACTTTCAATTTTAAAATGACATTTTCTTTCACAAAGTTTTATATACAATTCTAAGCCCAGCTGACCTGTGTATCCACATGTGCATATATATGTATATATGTTTTCTTAATTGTGAAATGAGAAATGAAAATCTGTAAAATAAAACTATACAAACAACAAAAACAATGGGAATTTGCAAAATATAAAAATTATAAATCATAGTAACTTAGCATCCATAATAAAACCTCTATTAATGTTTTTAAGTACCAAGTCTTTTCCCCTCCATATTTAGACACATAATTTATTCAATTATTGATTAAAAATTATAGGTAAAAATCATCCAAATCATGAAATTCTCACAAACTAGAAATAGTAGTTATTAACAGTTTTGCTATATGTCCCTTTACACACACACACACACACACACACACACACACACACACAATTATTTTCTGTTAATTTTTAAATAATGTTTTTTTACTATAAAAGTGATTCGTATATAATTCAGAACCCTGAAAAATATAAAAATATAAATAAGAAATGGACTGAAATATTTCCACTCAAACATAAACATTTTTACCATTTCTTCTAAATATGTACATTTATATCTGTAAACCCCACACTTGTCAAAAAATAAAAATGACACAAGCATATATTGCTTTGTGGCTTTTTAAAAAAATATGTAGCAATGTATCAAATATTTTTCTGTCAATAAATGCTTGATAAAATTTGTTTTGATATGGATTTTTAAAAATCTCATTCTTAACTCTAAGCAACACTTTGAGATTTCTCCTCTGTGCCTCTGTGTAATTTGTTTGTAGTGATGGTCTAGTTAACTAATTACCTCTTCAGTTGCACTTAATCAGATGTATTACTCACCTGCTGAATTTCTAATTCGAAATACTGTATTTTTTTATTTCTAGGAATACAGTTTCTATTTTTATTTTAGGAACCCTCCTTACATTTTCTTAAAAGTTGTATGGTTATTTTTAATATATGATCTTTTAATATGTCCTCTTAATTTTAAGACATTTTTATTTTATAGTCTGCATTTGAAATTCCAGTATCTGTAGATTTTGTGGGTCTATTTCTGCTATTTCTTCTTTTTGATAACTCTTGTAAGTGTTGTCTTGTTTCTGTATGTGCTTTATGATCCCACCCCAGTCCCCAGTCCCCCAGTGTAAACTCATGTTTCTAGGAACCTTTTCTCTGGGAATTCTTTGAGAACTTAAGGTAAATCAGTTCAGAAATAATTTGTATTTTCTTCTATTTGATGCATTAAAGACACTCTCAACCCATGTCCACATCAGGTTGAATTATCAGCTTGAGGTTTTTGGGTGGCTAAACCAGCAGTAGGAATTCAGGTCATCCCCAGTTTATTAAGAGCAAATGTCCGGATATAAATTCCCAAGGGTGACTCTTTACTACCTAGATCCATGTGTGAGATAGTCACATTTTCTGACCCTCTCCCTGTGTGACATGGGTCAGTATTTTTTCTATTAGTTCAGCTGTTAAGGGTAAGATGTCCCAGCTTTTTGCCGAGGTCTTTGATTTGACTTCTATTTTTCACTTGATTTCTGATTTTAAAAGCCAAAACTCAAAGTCACCTGTGATTATTGGGATATAACTGGCTGACAGACTCCATAGTTTTGTTTTCTTTTCCCAGTTGACTTCTTGACTTATTTTTGCTTCTTGGGAGATTCATGACTTTTGCCAACTTGGGTAGGCATTTACAGAGGTAGAGGTGTGTGCTTGTATATGCATACACACATAGCAGTTTTACATGATTTTGTGCTGGAAGAGTTTTCACTGTATTTTGCTCCCAGTATTCTGAGAAAACAAGTTTACAGTGTGACTTTTAAAATAGTAGGATATATTTTATCCTTCAAATATGTTGTTATTTACTTAATAACATTTTTTTTGAGACATAGTCTTGTTCTGTTGCCCAGGTTGGAGTACAGTGGCACAATCTCAGCTCACTGCAAACTTTACCTCCAGGATTCAAGTGATTCTCCTGCCTCAGCCTCCCTATTAGGTGGGATTGCAGGTGCCCACTGTCACACCCAGTTAATTTTTGTATTTTTAGTAGAGTTGGGCTTTCACCATGTTGGCCAAGCTAGTCTTGAACTCCTGACCTCAGGTGATCTGCCTGCCTTGGCCTCCCAAATTGCTGGGATTACAGGTGTGAGCCATTGCGCTCCGCCTCTTAATATCACTTCTTGAAACCTTAAAGTTGCTTTCAATTTCACTATTAGGATTTTGTAATGATTGTCCTAAATAGATAAGTTTACATAGGTTGCTGATTTTTTTCCCATGATAAACATCTTGAATTGCTATGTCATAGGGTATGTTTGACTGGCTTTTGAGACATATTGCCAGAATCATTCTGCAGGGACAGAATGAGATTGTTCCATACTGAAACCCCTGGTCACAGTGCTCGAAAGTGCAGCAACTTCATTAACCTCAATATTAGAAATTTAGAAAAATTATCAATGTGTTGGGACAATGGCATTTTATTTTTAAAATCAGATTTATTTAATTACTTGAAGTTAGGTACAATTTTTCTTATGCTCATTGATCATTTGTATTCTCATAAATTTCCTGCATATGTTTATCAATTATTTTTCTATTAGGATGTTCATCTAAAAGTCTACTTGTTTATATATTTAAAATATATAATTGTCATTTTTAAAACTTAAAGAATGTTAACAGTTTATCATGTGATATAATGGATTTTTCACATATACTTTTTAAAATATAATGAAGCTTTAAATGTTTAGGTAGTGTATTAGACCATTTTTGCATTGCTGTAAAGAAATATCTGAGACTGTGTAGTTTTTAAAGAAAAGTTTAATTGGCTCACAGTTCTGCCGACTGTACAGGAAGCATGGTTCTGGCATCTGCTCGGCTTCTGGGGAGGCCTCACAAAATTTACTGTCATGGCAGAAGGTGAAGGAGGAGGAGGTACTTCACATGGTGAAAACAGGAGCAAGCAAGCACCAGTGAGAGGGAGAGAAAGAGAGAGAGACAGGGAGAGAAGGAGTGAGTTAGTTGGGGAGAGGTGCCACATACTTGACCATATGTGAGAGAACTCAGATCACTGATCACCAAGAGGATGGTCCAGAACCATTCATGAGGGATCTGTCCCCAAGATCCAAACATCTCCCATCAGGCCCCACCTATAACACTGGGGATTACATTTCAATGTGAGATTTTGGGTGGAGACAGATATCCAAACTATTTTAGATAATTACCTTTATCTGTCTTTTCTTTGGCCTTATGCTAAAATAACCTCCTCTCAACCTGGGGTTGTATAATCATTTCCACTCTATTTTCTTCTAGATCTCTTAAGGCTTTATTTTTCATACTTAATTCTAGTGCATAAAAATGTGTTTGTGTGCCATAATGATTTATCTTATACCTTATTCCCCTGTGAATTTATTTGAGTTGGCTTGCCTGTGTACCTATTTGGGGATGTGATTTGGATCAAGCCAAATTATTTGGAAATTTTTTTGTGTGTGTTGAGTCTGTAACTTTTGAATATGGAATTGCCATGGCATGGAATTGGTAATATAGATGTTTGCACAGGCAACGGTGAACTCCAAATTCATGATGGAAAAGGCAATTGAGTGTGTTAAGGAAGAAGGAATAAAATAAAGGATGTGCTAAGATAGAAGGTTAATTATAATGCTTAACCTTTAGAGGATCATTTCCAAACATTTTATATATGTTTCTTTTTCTTCCTAATGGCCATTGGGAATGGAATGTGTGGGATTGACTAGGAAGGCTCTTGCATCATCGGGGTTTGCAGTGACTTGAGAAATCTGGGTAGATTATGTTATCAGCATTTTGTGTCTTGTGTACAGCCTTTTGCATGCATGCATGAATGAAGGAAATCATTGGACAGGAAAAAGTTGTGTTAGAATACTTGTGCTTTTGGGTAAACCAGTTCTTCAGTTCATTTTTCATTTCTGGTGGCTGTATGCCTTCATTAATTCCTCCTTTTCTTGTTCAATAAGGCTTTATTGAGCCCTGTCTGTATTGCCAGACACACTGAGAATTGGAATAACGAAGTAATTATAGTGCTGGTTTTAACCTCAGCAAGCTCAAAGTCCAGCAGTTGCCTCATAACTGAATAGGGTTTAGTATGATGCATGTTATGACCTATGTGCAGGGTACAGAGGTGATGGCATATAGCAGGGCACACCAACACACTGCTGATGATGTGTGTGTGGCAGTGATTAAGAAGGAGACTCTTGAGACATCAGCTGGACATTGGTAGATTGAAAGATAAAGGGGAGTTTACCTTGTGGATAGGCAGTGGAAGGCAATTGTGAAATTGTGAAAACAGGATATGGAAAGCATGAAGTAACACAGTGTTTTCTGGAACTCCAGGTAGTTTTGTTAGTAAATAATGCAAGACTTGCTAGTAGGTGAGGCAGAGGCTGGATCAGGGAGGTCTGGTGGAATGTACAAAGGAATCTGAAGTTTGCTTCCTCCCTCCCAGTTCTTTTTACAGTGCTGGGATTACAGGCATGATCCGCCATGCCCGGCCCACCTCCCTCCCAATTCTTAACAATTGAAAGGATTTCCACAGTTTTGTTAGATCCTTGCAAGAGATTACATTGCAGAAAGACAGAGAGATTGAAATGAGATTAGAGATAGAGACCTTTGCTTTTGTCCAGGGGAGGTAACTTGAACAAAGCAAGTGACAGCGGGGGCTAAAGGAGAAAAAAATTTTTTTTGAGATGCCCAGGCTGGAGTACAGTGTTGTGATAACAGCTCACTGCAGCTTCGACCTCCTAGGCTCAAGCAATCCTTCTGCTTCAGCCTTTAGAGTACCTGGGACCACAGGCACATGCCATCACACCTGGCTATTTTTTAAAAAATTATTTTATTTTTTGTTTTTTTATAGAGATGGAGTCTCACTTTGTTGCCTAGGCTGGTCTCAACTTCGTGGGCTCAAGTGATCCTTCCACTTCACCCTCCCAAAGTGCTGAGATTACAGGCATGAGCCACCATGCCCAGCCAAGAATGGATTTGAATCTATTAAGTTGGAATGTTGGACTATGTTCTGGAATGGGGATGCATACTTAAGCATCACCAGCCTGTAAGTGTCTGTGGAATTTATTGGCATGGATAAGATGGCCTAAGGAGGGTAAGCAGAAATAGAATAGGAAAGGGCTGAGTACAGAGATTGGGGGTAAGCCAACATTTCCTAGTCATCAGAGGAAGAGGGCCCTGCAAAGATGCTTGAAAAAAGGCTATTACAAAGTTGGATAAGAATCAAGGGAGGATGGTGGCGTGAGTTGACCAAGATTAAAAAGTGATTAATGATGCAAAATGCCAACAAAGGGTCAAGTAAGGTAAGGATAGAGAAAGATCATTTTTAGAGGGCAGTGATCTTAAGGTTTTGATTTGGGGTGGAGGAAGCCGTGGTTTATCATGTAAAAATGTTAAAGCAATAAGCACAGTTTCTTCAGTGTCCTGGGCCTTGAAAAGGGAGAATTGGGGAGGGGGATGGAAGAGAAGGGAGAGAAAGAAGTTGTGGTCAAGGGAGTACTTTTTCTTTTTTGAATAGGAAATTTAACATGTATATATTCTGAGGACTGGGAACTGAGGAGAGAACAAAACTGAAGCCACAGAAGAGAGAATAACTGAGTGCAGTAAACTGCAGTTCAAAACAAGATGTGGCCAGCTGAAGACTAGGATGAATGGGAGAGATGTCTTGCAAAGTCACTGTTAGCCAAAATTGGTGATGGTGACTATCACTGGAGGATCAAGACACGTATTTCACAAATGTTTTTGGGCACAGAGAACAGGGCAGCCATGTACTGGGTGAAGGATGGAGCCTTGATGATGCCCTCATGAAATGATTAGTTTTTCTTAAGTCTGAGTTGTTGGGGGATGAACTTTTTTGAAATAGTTAATTTGACTTTGACACTAGGAACATTATGAATATTACGTGTCAGTTGGAATAGTGGTCCAAGACATGTGTGTATATATTTAGTTATTTTTGAGTCATGAATTCTTAACCTAATTATTGTTACCATTACATTTCTGTTTTTGTGGGCCATATAAATCTGAGATACAGCTGGAGGTTTGGGGGAATAATTCCTAGGCTATGTGGCTGCAGTGTCTCTCCCTAACTCCCACAGAGAATGGTTTGGTTTTCATGGTCCAGGTCTGTGGGATGGTGGAGGAGGAAGCTCCTGACCTGGCCACGCTGCACTGGCTCCTGGGTGACTGCCATTTCTATGATTACAGCCACCACTTTTTAGTCCCCGAACCCCAAATAATAGGTCACCTTATGTATCCTGCCTTCCCCAAAGAGGAGATTTTTCTTCCAGATAATCAAACTCTTTAGGGTAACCTCAGGGATGCCTATGTGTTTGTAACTCTTTTAGTACCCAAGATAGCCCTTTTTCTTTTGGTTTGTGGTTCACTCTATTAAGCAAATTACATTCATTGTCCCCAGAGAATGGGTTCTAAGTAGATTTGTGTGCCACCCTGCTGGTCTCACTCTTGCCAGCTTTTACTTGAGATTTGAGGGTGCATGTGTTGGCTCTGTCTTACCCTGGAATGTTCTGGCTTGCCTACTAAACTCCAGGGATAGGGACAGCCATAATCCTTCCTTCTCAGTTTGAGACTGAATCTCTGTGATTTAAATACTTTACCTTATATAACACTTAGACTTTTCAGCTGATTAATAGCAGCTACGCAGGAACATTTAATTCCAGAGGCAATTTTAATGTAGTCATTGATAAAATACAAACTATCATAATAAAACGATTTAATTTACAATTGATTGCACAGGATCAGAGGATTCCCGTTTCAAATGGGCTCCTGATGATCTGCCTGGATTCCCAGAATGTCTCGTCTGGGTATATAAATTAGGTTTTTTGTAACCAACACTTCATATTTTATTTTTATTTTTTGTAGAGATGGGGTCTTGCCATGTTGACCAGGCTGGTCTCAAACTCTTGGCCTCAAGCGATGCTCCTGCCTCAGGCTCACGAAGTGCTGGGATTATAGGTGTGAGCCACCATGCCTGGCCCCCTTCATATTTTAAAGAGAAGTTAACGTCTGCAGATCTACAGTGCTTTAGACTTTTGATGGACACATCTTTCTAGAGCAAAGCCCTGTATTCCTCTTTTACTGAAAGTTGTAATTGCTTTCTTGCATCAGCCTTAGCTATTGCAAGGCTAATAGAAAAAATTGTATTTCTATAGTATTAGGTCCCCTGGTTTATCCTAATTTCAATTAGTAATAAGAGAATACTTACCTATTTAGCTCTCAAAAAGCAATGAATATTTAATGATAAGTTCAGAAATATGTTACCACATTGAGCCATACTTCTGGTTTTGTGTGATTAACTTTGACACCCGGTGAATAGTGTCTGGTAAAATTAAATGCTTGTTTTGCCTCAAGAAAGCTATAATGCATATATAGATTACTGTGATTTACTGTTAAGTATGTAGATTGAGGTGGTTTAGAAGTTTAAAATTGGTTTCTCAAGGGAAATGTACAACAAAAGTATGATAGATATGAATATGTGATTATAACTCTATTCCTTTTTAAAGTAAATTAAACAGTTTTATTATGATAGTTTGTAGTTTATCAATGACTACATTAAAATTGCCTCTGGAATTGAATGTTCCTGCATAGCTGTTATTAATCAGCCGAAACATGTAAATGTTACATAAAGTAAGAAGAGCTATAAACCAAGGAGAAAGTCCCAAGACAGAACTTTTAAAAAACACTGTTATTTTGAGGTAAAATATATAACTTCTAAAGAAGGTTAGCATAAATTAAAAGCGAACTTTTATTCTGTATTTGTTGGCTACATTTATATGAATTTTTATATGGAAGTTTCTATCCAGGATATTTATTAGTCATTTTGGACGTTTTTATCCAGGATTTTTATTAGCATCTTATATGTTCTTTGAGAAGCTATATATATTATTTTTTTAAAACAGAATTCTAATTGAGCTTTTAATCTGTCTGCTAATCAGGAAGTGGAAGGAAGTGGAAGGAAGCCAGTATAAAAGAGATCTTCAAGCATGATCAACTTTTAACTTCTTGTTTCTGTATCATTTCAGGAAATATAGGCAGCTTTCCCTACATGAGATTGTTAGCACAGAATAACAGTAGAAGGGTCAGAAGTGAAGCTAAAAGGAAATAAGAGATCAGCATGATGCTGGAGTTCCCCTAGGCCAGTCAAATAATGTTCAGGCCTTTAATCCATCTGGATGTTAGTTCTGTGTATGATGTGAAGTTGGAGTGTCTGACTATGTACATTTTTCCTTTTGCTTTAGAAGCATTTTTTTCCAGTCCTTTTTTGTCCCCACTGTAATGTCATGTGTATGTATCACCTATGTAACACTGTTTTGAGACTCTGTGTACCTCTGAATGTTTAGTCTGGAACAATCGTCACATTACCTTCATTACATGGCTTTTTATATGCCTTACTCTTTGGTAGATCCAGTCTTCTACTTCTGTTCTCTTAATTTGTCTTGGCTATTTTGGTCCTTGGCATTTCATTGGAAATTTAGGAGCAGGTTTATGTGTAGACTTTCCTGGACTTTGAATTTTAATAATCATTTGGATTGCAAATAAGGACAGTTTGACTCTTTCACTCATGTTTTTTATTGTTGTCTTGTTTTATTGAATTAACTAGGCTCTCTAGAACTGTGTTGAATAGTAGGAGTAATAGTAAGATTCTTGTTATTCCTGATATTAAAGAAAATGCTTCTAATGAGAACCCTATTCCTTTTTGAGGAGTATTATTTAAAACAGCTCAGCATTTCCATGTGTTTGATTTTAGCATATTAAAAAATAGTAAACATGCAGTGAACAAAAGGGGTTATTATGAGCTTAGTGCAGTAACTCTCTTAATGTTTTCTAGAGGCATTTAGATTTAATTCTGACTCCAAAATAACAGACCTCTCCAGAGACTATATTTTGTAGGTGGGAATAAGACTATTTCCATTTTAATTGAAAAGTGGTAAGGCTTCCTTCCACTTCATAATTTTTGTGGAAAGTATTCCGGCACTGTCCAACAGATTTTTGCAATAATGGATATGTTGTATTTCTGTACCGTGCACCTAGGAGAGTAACTATAATGTTGGACAATGCGGGCCTAGACTTTGGGGTTGTAAACACACCCCATGTACTAGCTGCATAGTTCCTGCCTGGTTTTAGAAGGCTTATTCTTTTGGGCAAGCACAGCTCACAATGAGGCAAATGGCTCGGGGAGTGGTGCAGTCCTTGCTAGATTGCAGCCGTGGCTCTGGTGCCTTTGTGCAAGTGAGCAGCTGGCACCATTGACAAGGTTGATTCTAGTGACTACCTCTGGAGGCTCTGGACCCTGACTCCTGAAAGAGAAGAAAACTCTAGCCCCATGCTCCTAAGAAGTCACTCTATCAAAGTGGAGCCCATTGTTTCCCGAGTCACAAGTCAATACTAAGAGATTGGGTTAGTGACAAGGAATTTTTCATGTTAGAATTCTTGTACCCAGATCCTTTAGAACTAGACTACTGTTCTCCCATATTCAGCAGGCCATGAACCAACCAGTAGATTGTTTATTGTGCTTACTGATTTATGAAAAAACTTCTTTGTACAGAACTGCTGAAAGGAGTGAGAGAAAGGGAGAATAGTAGTGTTATGTACTGAAGATTATTGTGTCTCCCTGAAATTTATATGTTGAAATCTCAGTCCCCAAGGTGATGGTATTAAGAGGTGATTAGGTCGTGAGGCCTCTGCCCTCATGAATGGGATTAGAGGCCTTATTAAAAGAGACCCTAGGCCCTTCGTGTTGATTCACACCTGTAATCCCAGCCCTCTGGGAGGCTGAGGCAGAATTGCTGGGAGGCTGAGGTGGGAGAATCGCTTGGGCCTGGGAGTTTAAGGCTGTGGTGAGGTATGATCGCGCCACTCCAACCTGGGTGACAGCAAGACCCTATCCTAACAGGCTCTTAGGAGTTTCATTAAATGTGACCCTAGAAGAGCTCTCTAGCCGTGCTTCCACTTACAAGGCTACAATGAGAAGATGGAAGATTACAACCCCGAAGAGGGCCCTCATCAGAGCCCATCTTTGTTGGCACCTTGGTCTTGAGCTTGTAGCCTTCAGATCTGTGAGAAAGAAGTGTTTGTTGTTTAAGCCACCCAGTCTGTGGTAGCTTTGATAGCAGCTTGAGTGGACCAAGGCTAAGACAAATGGATAGCTGGTTGTTTTAGAAAGCAGGGCTGCACAGTGTGGGGAGGCTGCTGCTACTCATTCCTGCTCATTCCAGTGTTCTGGAAAATGAGGCAGGATGCGGGAAGCCTAAACCTTCTAATTTATTTCTAGCTGTTCTTTTTTAGCAAGCAAAGCATTCATTGGACACCAGTTTAATTCAGTTCCATCTGCACCGTACTTAATAGATATTACTCCCAGGTTCTTATAAAGGCTGGCTGTTATCTTGGTTTCAGAGCTATTTTGAGTTTTTGTCTTCATGTGTATTTTAACTGGAAATTGGGTGTGGACATATTGGGGAATTGGGACTGATGTCATCTTTATTCAGAAGTCACTTTATGACCATTTGCAGGATTTATTAATTTCACCACAGCTTTTGATGTTAGTAAAATGTCTCTGGGTTGAGCTGACTGATCACAATGATTTTAGACTTTAATGTTTCTTAAGAGGATTGATACAGCCACCCAGAGAATAATGTAGTATATAGGAGTTATCTTTTGACAGATCAGATTCCATTTCCAAATGATATAAAACCCACCTGTGTCCACATCCTTAAGCCTTCTTTTAACTCTATGATTTAATAACTTAAGAAATCTGTTTATGCATTAGATACTGCATTTCTGGTAGAGCTATGGTATGATCTTATGCTCATGAACAGAAAATGAATTTAGGAAGCCTCAGACCAGTTCTTTTGGCCAGTTCTTTTCTTTAAGGAGAACTTACTATTGACTTTGTCAAAACTAAGTCTGTTGCTTTGGGTGATACCCTCTAAAATTCAGATTCAGATGGATGACATTAAATAGCTCCATGCTACAGATCAAGTCATATAATGTGGAGGTACATTTTGCAGCTTCCTTATTCTTTTAGACACTTGCTGTGATGAAGTTCTCCTCAAACTTCACATGCTTTTAGGAGTTTCATTAAACATATGTGTGTGTTTTTAATGTGGAAGATTTATTGTTTATTATTTTTTATTTTTTTAAATCTTTTTATTGCATTTTAGGTTTTGGGGTACATGTGGAGAACATGCAGGATTGTTGCATAGGTACACACGTGGCAGTGTGATTTGCTGCCTTCCTCCCCATCACCTATATCTGGCATCTCTCCCCTTGCTGTCTCTCCCCAACTCCCCACCCCCACCGTCCCTCCCCTATTTTCCCCCAACTGACCCCAGTGTGTAGTGCTCCCCTCCCTGTGTCCATGTGTTCTCATTGTTCAACACCTGCCTATGAGTGAGAACATGTGGTGTTTGATCTTCTGCTCTTGTGTCAGCTTGCTGAGAATGATGGTTTCCAGGTTCATCCATGTCCCTACAAAGGACACAAACTCATCGTTTTTGATGGCTGCATAATATTCCATGGTATATATGTACCAATGTGGAAGATTTATAAATGGTAACACCTGCCCTCAGTTCTTTTTTCCACTGGTTCATGGTGTTTCAGTTACAGTCTTTATTGAATAATTCAAAAGTTCTCTCTTAAAAAAAATTTCTGGCAATCATTATAATTGACTAGGTGGAACAGCCTTCAATTTGGATGAAAGTCCAATTTATTTTATTTTTGTAAATAAAATGCCAAATTTGCCTTTTTAATGCCAGGTATTAAAAGCACTTAAAACTGTTTCTAAACAACAACACTGAACACTTCAAACACTTATCAGATACTTTAGTCTTGAATTATAAATTATTTTTAATTATTACTACTTCCAGTTTTATTAAGGCCATGTGAGGCCACTGATTTATTAAATGGACAGTTTAGTGAGTGGTTCTTAAAGTGTGGCCGCAAGACCAGCACCAGCATCACCTGGGGATTTGTTAGTCAATGCACTTTCTTGGATCCGCCCTAGAGCTTTTGAATAAGACATACAAAGGGGTGGGGCTCATACATCTGTGTTTGGACAAGCTCTCCAGTGAATTCTGTATGCCACATACTACAGTTTGAGAACCACCGGTGTGATATACTAGTTAACACCCCTAGCTTTCAACCTAGACTCACTTTGGGTGCTTGTTAAAATACAGATTCTTGGTTCTCTCTCACACAGCAGCTTACTCATCGACTTTGGAGAGGATGCAAGAATCACTGTTTCTATATTTCGCAGTAAAGCTTGCACTGCTCACCTTGTATCATGTTAGATCACTTAATAGCAATAAATTTAGAATATAATACGTTTGTTCTAAAGAGATACTTGTTCTCGTCCAAGTATCTTTGAAGAACTTTAAGACAATGGCATGTAATTAGACATATGCTTCAGAATTAAGGGGACTTAAAAAAATACAGGTGTCTAGGCTCTACTAAATCAAAACCTGATTAAGTTTTGTTTAAGTCTGGTTTTGTTTTGTGTTTAAGTTTCATGGGTGCTATACCATCTAAGAACCATTTGTTTTTATCTTCAGCTTTCACTGAGGGTTGATAGGAGAAGAAATAGCCATATTAATATTTTTGTATATTTTATACCATTTAATAACTCTTACTAGGATTTAGTAGAAGAAAATAACATCTCTCTCTCTCTCTCAATAGTTAATATGCAACTCTTCATTTTCCCTTTTGCTTTTGTTACCAGAGAGCTCAGAGTAAAATTTTGCAATGTTTTGAAATGCGATTTCCCTTGCAAGTTTACTTTAATCCTCCAAATAAGTTTCAGATAGATTACAGAAGATTATAAAGACAAGAGTCATTGTTCTTTATAATCTTCTGTAATGTATCTGAAACTTATTTGGAGGTAATAGGGCCCCCAAACTATGTAAATGATGGAATATCTGCCCTTTGCTTTGAAATGGGCCTCTTGTTTGGACTTTTTCCCAGCGTGGGGTCAGTGTCTTCTTTATATCTTCCCTCCTTTCATAGACACAATACAATTGTTGGTAGCCTGACTGTGAAAGAGTTAATGTTTCCCAATACCAGGCACAGACATAGGCAGTAGGAAAAATCTGGTTCATTTCATTTCAAAATACACCATACCACGAATAAGTACAAACAGCTGCAGTTTGGGCTTGTGGCCAAAAGAAATCAGTGTGGCACTGTGAATTTCAGCTGAGACGAGTTCATGTAACTTGGATCAGAGATCAGTATCCATAACGAGACCATCAGACCCAGAAGGAGAAGGGTCCTTGTATGTCACTTCAGTTACCTCCACAGCTACCACCAAAAGAAACTGGGGTAGTTCTTTGGAGAAGTGGCCTTTTAGAAATCTAAAATTATCCCCTTGGAGCCCCTTCTCTGCAATGGGTTGAACACACCACATTTTATCCCTTGCCCCCAGCACTACATGACTGTAAAATGGGGAAATCTGGGAATACAAAAGATTTAGAAACTTGCCACCTGCTCATTTTATCTCTATGACTTGGCTTAAAACAACAATCACTGTAACCTCAGCCCTTTGGCACATTGCTTCCTTCGCAAGGCCCAGGAAATTCTTGGTTGGATAGAACCCACAGCCACTGAGTCTGGTTGTTCCTTCTTCTCCCCAGATTTTTTAGGTAATACCGGTTTAGTAAAAACTTATGTTTTTGTAAGTGGACTCCTTTTGTATCAGAATTCCTTTTCTTTTGAAAACATTTTTATATTTATTATTTTTTTTAAGTAGAGATGGCATCTTGCTATGTTGGCCAGGCTGGTCTCGAACACCTGGTCTCAAGTGATCTTCCTGCCTCAGTCTCGGAGAGTGCTAGAATTACAGGCATGAGCCACCACACCCAGCCCAGAATTCCCTTTCTAATGTTATAATGCCTTATCTCTTTTTTGGAGTGGTCGTCAAATCCCTTTTCACACTAGTTAAAAGTTTTCTGTGTGACGTGTTCCATTCTCTATATATTTGGAATATCCCCCCTATGTTTTTCTGGACATGTAGGATAGCATCTTTCAGGCCCATTAGCAGATAGAAGTCTTTCAAGTGGGGCCTCACAGCTGTTTTTAGGTCTCTAGTTGGTTTTTAGGTCATGTCTCAGGCATAGGAGCTTTGCGGCTACTTTGTGGTTTTACTATCTCTTCGTAGTTTATTAAAAAAGAGATTCCTTTTCCCTTCCATTTTCTGGTGCTTTCTTGATAAACGACTTCAGCCATTATTTTAAAAAGTGTCCACTATTACATTTAAAATGCTTTGATAATAGGAAAACAGGAGTTAACCACTCACATAATTTAGAGAGGGGACCCGCCCTTTTTTTGTTGATTTTCATAGTTACTAAATCATTGTAGACAGAGAAGATTCACTTTAATTCCCCTTGCTTCACTTCCTGATTTCTTCAACAGAATGGTAACATTTGAGATGTTATTCATAGAATATATCAAAGAACGAGGCCAGCTCTTTCTTGCTGTGCCTTCAAGTTGCTAAAATCACGTATGTGACTTCTCAGGAAGCTGGAGTATTTACATATCCTCGACCCAGCTAGGAATAATTCATTCTCTAGCACAATAGTAGTTTTCTTTAGATTCTCCTCTATACTTAACTGTTTTAGAGCGGTATTACCAAGAGGATTTTCACTGAGAAAGAATGGTAATATGCTGGGAGCAGGAAAGGAAATGAAATTAAGCATCTCATTATTTTTCCCATGCTGAAAATACTAGGATTGTATTCAACAGGTCTCATTTTCTTCCCCTTCCCGCCACACCCCAAAAACTTTGGGCAGGATGTATAAGTCTAGATTTAGGTTATATGCTGATATTTTTAAAGCTTTTATCTCCAGTTTAATTAGAGGCTGGTGAAGGAAACTAGGTTTTTTATTTGGCTCTCAAACTTTGAAAATAAACAAAACTTTCATATATTTGAATAGCACATTGTGGGCCAAACAACATCTGGAAGACATTAGTCTCACTGGTAGACAGAAGAAAATTCATAATGTACCATCTTCTTTTGTCTTTTTTTTTTTTTCATGCTTGCCTACATGCAGAATAATGTACCATCTTCAAAGAACATGGTACCTTGTCACATTTCTCATGTTTCCTGGAAACAGAAGTACTTAGGGCCACATTGCTGGAGCATCTGCCTTTGTCTTTGTTTTGTGTTAAATGTATCTTTCTAATACTATGAGATTTCTTTAGCTTTTTTGAAAATACAGCTAAGCTTGGTGGTAGATGCTGCCTGCACTGTTTTCTGTGGTCTAGACTTCTCCTTTTTCAGAAGACCTATTTGACTTTTGGCAACATGCCTCTTAGAGCTTGTGATTTGTTTGAGACATCTTTTCCTGTCTTCTCTAAAGTCAGGCACATGTGTGTTGGGTAGTCATGTACTTTGTAACAGTCACTTTTAGCCAGATCTTGGGGATGTCTATTCTTATGTTTTGTAGTGATACATGAACACTCTCTTCCACTTAAAATTATTTTATGTAAGATGACTGCTTCTCCTATCCCTGCTCCTTCCCCCCTTCCTCTACTCTGCCTCCCTCAAACTTATAGAAAAGTTGCAAGTACAGTAACAAAGTGTGAAGAACCTTTTATCTTCCAAGTCAGTTGAGTGAATTGTTTACATTGATGTTCTAACATCCTCAAATACAGTTTTTCTCACAAACAAGCACGTTCTTCAACATAGTCACAAGGCAACCACTGAAATCAGTAAATTTACCCTGTTATCTTCCTATCATCTAATTTTTCAGATTCCATTGATATTTTCTCAAATTGTCATAATAATATCCTTGATAGTGAAGGATCCTGTTCACCATCTTGTATTATATTTATTATTAGGTCTTTTCTAAGTCTATTATGGAATAATTTCTCTGCTTTTTTTTTTTTTTTTTTTTTTGGCTATTTATTGTGTAGAATGTTTCGCAGTTTGGATTTGTTTCATGTTTCCTGTTGATTAAATCTGGATTTTGAACTTTTGGCAAGAACATGACAGAAGTGATATTCTCATTGCATTTCATCAGGTGGCACATGATGTTGATTTGTTCCATTATTGGTGATGCTATTTTGATCACTTAAGGTGAAGTCTTCCAGAGTATTTACTGTAAAGTTATTATTTTGCCTATTACAATAAGTATTTTATAGAGAAGTGTTTGAGTCTATGTAAATATAAATTTTTTGGTCAAACTTTTATTTATATTAAAATGAACTCATGGATTCTTTTTTTGTTTTCAAAGTCAAAAATGGTTAGACCAGTGAGTACCTTTCAAACTAGTTTCCTTGTCCTTTTTACGTGTCTGCATAATTCTTCGAGTGCTGTCTTAACTGTCTGCTCAAGATGTCCAAGGCATCATGTATTTCCCAAATCTGAGGAACAGACATATCTTCAAGGAGCCTGGCTCCTTTCTATAGAGAATAGTATTTAGAGACCAAGATGTAAGTGTTAAGTGTGCTCATTGTTACTGGGATATCACTGTTCCCAAGCTTCTCACTGTGCAACACACATTGATAACTATTTTTATTTATATTTCTAGTCAAAGCCCTTCTCCTCTCTCTTTCTCTTCTGGTTGACCCTTCATCTCTCAGGCTTTGACACAAACTCTGGAGTGCCTTCCCATGCGGACATCCTCTTCACCTCACTTAGACTCTTGACACTCTGCATTGGGCTGCTCTTGCATTGTTACAAACATAGGATTTGTAAAAATTAGTTTGTGGTTAGTGGTCATATTTTCTTGTATGCCAGAGTTTTCCATTTAAGGAGAATGTTCTTTATTGCATTTTAAAAAGTTATATCATTTTTAAGACTTATGCTTTCTTTTTTTTCATTGATGACATAGACTGTGTATATTTAAAGTATACAATTTGATTTGATTTGACATATGCATATACTCTTGAAATTATCGCTGCAATGAAGATGGTGAACATATCCATCACACCTCAACTTTCCTCCTGTTGTTTGAAATCCTTTCCTCATGTCATTCTGCTCTTGTACTCCCAGGCAACCACTTAATTGCTTTTGGTCACTATAAATTAGTTTGCATTTTCTACAGTTTTACACAGTGGAATTATACAGTAAGTGCTGTGTTTTGTCTGGCTTCTTTCACTTGGCTTATTTGGAAAGTGATAGTATTATCTATACCCGTAGTTCATTTGTTTTTATTGCTGAGTAGTCTTCTGTTTTATGGATATATAGCAATTTGTCTGTTCATTTATTAATTGACATTTGAGCTGTTTCCAGTTTTTGGCTATTTACAGATAAAACTACTAGAAGCATTTGTGCTGAAGTCTTTGTATAGACAAATACGTTCTTTTCTCTTGGGTAAATACCTAGGAGTAAAATAGCTGAATTGGATAACTAACTTATAAAGAAACTGTCGGATTGTTTTCCAGACTAATTCTGTCTTACATTCCCACATGTGTGAGAGTTGCAGCTCCTTTATCTCCTCACTGACACTTGATATGGTTGGTCTTTTCAGTTGTATCCATTCTAATAGACGTGTAGTGGTGTTTCATTGTGGTTTTAATTGCATTTTTCCTAATTGCTCTTCTATGTTTATCTGCCATCTGAATATTATCTTTGCTAAACTGCCTCAATCTTTTGCCCCTTTTTGAATTTTGATATTTCTTTTATGCTTTGGATACAAGTTCCTTATGGATATATACAAAAGTATTTTTTCCTGTTTGTGGCTTGCCATTTAATTCACTTAACAATGTCTTTAAAGAGTAAATTTAAACGAAGTTCAGTTTTTCACTTTGTTCTTTATAAATCATGCTTTTGATATTTTGACTAAGGAATAAAAAAAACAAAGCTTTTAAAGAATTTAAATTCTGGCCGGGCGCGGTGGCTCAAGCCTGTAATCCCAGCACTTTGGGAGGCCGAGGCGGGTGGATCACGAGGTCAAGAGATCGAGACCATCCTGGTCAACATGGTGAAACCCCGTCTCTACTAAAAATACAAAAAATTAGCTGGGCGTGGTGGTGCATGCCTGTAATCCCAGCTACTCAGGAGGCTGAGGCAGGAGAACTGCCTGAACCCAGGAGGCGGAGGTTGCGGTGAGCCGAGATCGCGCCATTGCACTCCAGCCTGGGTAACATGAGTGAAACTCCGTCTCAAAAAAAAAAAAAGAATTTAAGTTCGTTTTATTCGGGAGTCTTACTGAGAGCTACAGACTGAGGACTACAGCCTGGGAGGAGTCCTTCAGAAAGGTCCTATCAGACTGCTCCAAAAACAGTGTTTCAGCTTACAGTTTATATACAGGTTCAGTACGTATAAAATCACATCAAAGTTTGGGTGCAAGAGTCTATCTAGTTATAGATTACAGAAACATAATCACTAACCCTGTCAGGTGTTCTGTTATGTGTAGGAAAAGGCAAGGACTAAGGCCATTTATCTTTTAAGGAATGCAGTGACTCAGGCAAGAGCTGGAGGGTGGGAAGCCCTGCGCTCGATTCTGTTTTGTTTTTAATGTATCTTTCTGGAGGGCCGCACATTGTCACAGAGTCAGGGGCTTTGGGAAAGCATGTCGACAAGCAGAAATGAGTAAACATGTCTTCTTACATTTGTTACTTTGTCTCACAGGTATCTTATCTAAGGAAAGTTTGCCTACCCAAACAAAGTATGCAATGATTTTCTCTTACTTTTTTCCTCTAGAAGTTTTATGGTTCTAAGTTTTATATTTAGGTTTATGACACTTTTCAATTAATTTTTGTATGTGGTATGGGGTATGAATCAAAGTTCATTTTTTCAGTTTATATTTTTTGCATATGGATATCTAGTAGTTCCATGATGATTTTAAAATTGTGACTTCATATTTAAAAGTAGAGAAAAGGCTATCCTTTCTCCACTGCTTGATCTATTTTACCATTCAATTAATCAAAAACTAGTTGTCCATTTAAGTGTAGAGCTACTATTGAATTCCCTATTGTGTTGCATTAATCTGTCTATCTTTATTCCATACTATACTGTCTTTATCATTTATTATACTTTCAATGTCTCTGACAGGGACAATAGTAACGACCCCTCTTTCAGTTTTATTATTAGTTATTTATATCTTCTCACCTTTTTTTCTTGACTAATCTGGTTAGAGGGTTAATTGTATTGACTTTCTTAAAGAAACATCTTTTGGATTTGTTTTATAGTTTCTATATCATTATCTATTATTTAATTTTTTTCTTGCTTACTTTGATTTTAATTAGATTATCATTTTCTAGTTTCTGATGGTAAAAGATGAGGTCATTTATTTGAGACTTCTTTTCTATTATAGATGTTTAATGCTATGATTTTCCTTATTGGTACTGGTTTGGTGACGTCCCACAAATTTTGATATGTTTTGTTTTCATTTTCATTTAATTCAAAATATTCATTCAATTCAAAATACTTTGTAATTACCGCTTTTGACTTCTTTGTTTTATAAGGTATATAGAGATATATTACTTAGTTTTCCAGCATTTGATGATTTTTCCAGAGATCATTCTGTTATTGATAATTTTAGTGTGGTCAGAGAACAGACTTTTTATGACTCAAATTCTTTTAAGTTTGTTGAGACCCATTTTATGGCTCAGAATATGGTCTGTATTGGTACAGATTTCTTTTGTTCTTGAGAAGAATTTGTAGTTTGGTGTTGGGTTGATTCTTTTCAAAATATCAAATTAGATACAATTGACTAATTGTATTGCTCAAGTCTCTTACATCCTTATGGTTTTTTTCTGTTCTGTCAATTAATGACCGTGGATTATTTATATCTGGCTATATTTGTGGATTTGTTTATCCAGTTATTGGTTTTTACATCATATATTTCAAAAGTCTGTTTTTAGATGCATAAGCTTTTAGGATTGTTATACCATCTTGGTAAAGAGACTCTATCATTATGAGATGACCTTTTTTTTTTTTTTTTAAATACCTGGTAATATGTTTTGCTCTAAAATCTACTCTGTTAGATGTTAATATTGGCACTTTAGCTTTGTTTAGTTTAGTTTAATGTTAGCTGGGTATTTATTTTTTTATCTTTTTACTTTTAATATATTTGTGTCTTCATATTTAAAGTATGGTTCATGTGGGTAGCATGTAGTTGTGTCTTGCTCTTTGATTCCATCTCACAATCTATGCCTTTTAATTGAGTTGTTTAAACCACTTACATTTAATGTGTGTGTATGTGTGTGTGTGTATATATGTGTGTGTGTGTGTGTGTGTGTGTGTGTGCGCGTGTGTTTTGATATGGTAATGTCTAAATCTATCATCTTGCTTTTGTCTATTTGTCACATCTATTCTTTTTTATTTTTTGGATTTGATTTATGATTTCATCTTCTTGTTGGAATATTATCTATAATTCTTTGTTTTGTTTTTAATGGTTGATTCAGTGTGTGCAGTAGGTTTTAATTTATTGCAGGCAACTTTTAAGTGACATTGTACTTCTTTATGTACAGTACAAGAACCTTACAACAGGGTACTTACTTTACTCCCCTGCTTTTTAAAACTTTTATAATAAACTCTATTGTTATTATTTTCATTGATTATCTTTTTTAAGAACAACTTTATTGAGATATAATTTAATATCATAAGAGCCAACCATTTAAAATTCAATAGTTTTTGATATAATAAGAGTTCTGCAGCAGTGGCAAGTGCCTATATCCCAGCTATTCAGGAGGCTGAGACAGGATCACTTGAGTGCAGGAGTTTAAGGCCATCCTGGGCAACATAGTCCTTGTAGAGAAAGACAGAGGGAGAGAGAGAGAGAGAGAGAGAGAGAGAGAGAAGAGAAAGAGAGAAAGAAAGAGTACAACCATCACCCCAATCAAGCTCAGAAAATGTTTATCATTCCAAAAGAAATCTTGTATTTGTCTTCAGTCACTCCCTATTTATTTTCCTCCAAAATCCTGAAAAACACGAACCTACTTTTTTTCTCATAGATTTACGTATCTTGGATATTTCATGTAAACAGGCTCATACATTTGTGGCCTTTTGTGATTGGCTTTTTACTTAGAAAAAAAAATGCACGATACCTCATTTTGTAGTATTTATCTTTCTTTCCTTTTTTGTTGTTGTCCAGTAATATCCTGCTGTTTGAAAAATACCATATTTAACTTTATCCTTTCAAAATTTGATAGACATTTGGATTATTTCTACTTTTGATGATTCTGTAATCCTTCTATGAATATTCTTGGAGAAGTTTTTGGGTGGATATATATTTTCAGTTCTTTTGGATATATACTTAGGAGTGGAATTGCTGGGTCATATGAAAATGCTATTTAATATTTTTAGGAACTACCAGATTTTCACAGTGGCTGCACCTTTTATATTCCCACCAGCAATGTATAAGGGTTCCAATTTCTCCACATTCTTATCAACACTTGTTATTCTGTCTTTTAAATAATTATAGCCATCCTAGTAGTTATGAAGTGTGGATTTGCCTTTTGTTTCCCTAATAGCTAATGATATCCAGTGTCATTTCATATTCTTGTTAGCCATTTGTATATTTTTGTAGAAAAATATCTATCCATATATTTCATTTTAAAATTAGCTTGTCTCTTTATTATTCATTTGTAAGAGTTCTTTATTCTGGATACAAATCCCTTATGATTTGCAAATATTTTTTCTTTCTATGAATTGTTGTCAATTATATTTTAAAGATACTTACATAATAAAATGGTTTTTATATTTATTCATGTTGTTACTATTAATATTTTTGGTATCCTTCATTTCTTTATGAGAATCCATATTTTCTTTTCTTTCTTTTTTTTTTTTTATGCAGAGTAGAAAGGGCAGCTCCTCTAAGCCAGCCTGTGTTGGGGCTGTGTAGAGAGCAGCTGCTCTCAATCCATGTCTCTTACAGGGTCCCTGCAGGCTGTAGTCCTCTGACGGATCCTCTGATCTTGTTTTAGGTGACCTCTGTCCCCTATGCTCTCATTTTGGCTCCACACAGATTTCCCATCCCAAACCTCAGTTACTTACTTTGATGCTTGGCCTGACCTCACCCAGCTCTTCTCCAGGATATGACTTCTAGCCTCCATGCTGGTTACATATCCCAATTCTACCAGGAGCCTCCGCCTCCCCAGCATACAGGATCCAGGGGTCAGGACTTTTTTAGCTAGAGGAGCTAGCTGATTTTTACTTAGGTCCTGATTCTAGCATTTATTATTTCCAGGCACACAGGCCTTCTGCTTTGTTTTCCTGAGTTTCAGT
>NW_016107625.1:1344447-1372454 GCF_001604975.1 Cebus imitator | reverse complement strand
TTTTTTTCCAAGAATCCATATTTTCATGCAGCATATTTTTCCTTCTGTCTGATGGTTTTATTTTTAGCATTTCTTATAGTTCAAGGTCTGCTTATGATAAATTCTTTCACCTTTTGTATATTTGAAAATGTTTTGCTTTACTTTTACCTCTGAAAAACATTTTTTTTTATGTGTATAGAATTCTAGATATAGTTCCCCCTACTTCCCATAATTTTAAAGATGTTGATCCCCTGTCTTTTTTGCCTGGTTTGTTTCTGATGAGAAATCTGCTATAATCCTTATCCTTGTTCCTCTCTATGCTACATGTCTTATTATTTTTTTAATCCAGTGACTTTAAAGATTTTATCACTATGGTTTTGTAAATTTGATTGTGCATTTTTCCCTGTTTCTTGTGCTCATGCCTCACTGAGCTTGTTGAGTCTGTGGGTTTATAGTTTTTATTTTTAGCCTTGTTTTTTCACTCCCCCTCTTTTCCTTTGGGGACTTCAATTACATGTACAGTTGACCCATGAACAAACAACATGGGTTTCTACTGTGCAGATCCATTTATATGCAGATTTTTTCCAACCAAATGCAGATCAAAAATACAGTATTCATGGCATGTGAAACTCACAGATATGGTGGGCCAACTTTTTATATATACGCAGGTTCCACAGGGCTGTCTGAGATATAAGTGCCCATTGGGTTTTCCTTGTCTACTCTCCAGATAAAACTGATTTAGCAAGGCAAAAGAATCGTAGTACTGAAAGAATTTAATTCATGTAAAATCGGCTGAACAGGTGACTGGAATTTTATTACTCAAATCAGTCTCCCCCCAAATTTGGAGACTGAGGTTTTTAAAAGAATAATTTGGTGAATAGGGGGCCAGGGATTGTGGAGTCTCTTGATGGTGCTGAAGATGAAATTACAGGGGGTTGAAGTGGGTTCTTCTTGCTATCTGCTGTGCGGTGGGATTGCAGAAATTGTTGAGCTAGATTACCTATCTGATTGGTGCTAGCTGGTGCATCAGAACACAGGGTCTGAATAATATCTGAAGTACCAGTCTTAGATTTTACAATAGTGATGTTATCCCTAGGAGCAACTGGGGAGGTTCGGAATCTTGTGGCCTCTGGCTGCATGACCCCTAATAATTTCTAATTTTGTGGCTAATTTGTTAGTCTTACAAAGGCAGTCTGGTCCCCAGGCAGAAGGGGATATTATCATCTTTGTTTCAAAGCTAAACTATAAACTAAGTTCCTCCCAAAGTTAATTTGGGTACACCCCTGGAATGGACTAGGGCAGCTTTGAAGATAGACTGAGCAAGATGGAGTCAGTTAGTTCAGATCCCTTCTCACTGTTACAATTTTTACAAAGGCGATTTCAGTGGGACTTGAATATATTCAAATTTGGGTATACTCCAGTCCTGGAACCAATTCCCTGAGCATACTGAGGAACCACTGTATATTGATCCACTTGAAAATTTCGTATAGTTCACTGATATTCTTTTAGTTTTTCTTTTTTTTTTTCTCTCGGTCTTCCATTTTGGATAGTTTCTGTTTCTACAATTTTGCTGATCTTTTCTTTATAATGTCAAATTTTCTGTTAATTTCATCGAGTGTATTTTTCATTTAATACATTGTATTTTTCCCTTTCTAGAATTTTTTATTGTTTTGATCTTGTTTGTTTTTTCCTTCGTAGAATTTTGATTTGGATCTTTTAAATACCTTTTATGTCTCTCCTTAACTTCTGGAACATTTGGAATATAGTTGTAATACCTATTTTAATGTATTTGCCAATTCTAACAACGTGTTAGTTTGGGGCCATTTCAGTCGAGTTATTTTTCTCCTCATTGTGGGTCATATTTTCCTGCTTCTTTGTACGATTGGTAATAATTGATTGGATCCCAGAATATGTGAATGTTACCTTGTTGGATGCTAATACTTTTACGTTTCTTTATTGTCAGGCTTTGTTCTGAGTCGCAGCTCATTATTTGGAAACAATTTGTTCCTATGTTTTGATTTTAACATTTGTTAGACAACATCAGCTTAGTGTTTCGTCTGGAACTAATTATTTGCCGTTGTTGAGGCAAGATGCTTTTGAGTACTTTACCCAATATCCTATTAATTATGAGGTTTCTTAGGCTTACCAGTGTGAAAAGAGACTATTTCCAGCTCTGTATGAGCAGCAGGTACTATTTTCTATTTTCGTTCCAGATGGATGTTTCTTCAGCCATTAACCTTATCTCACATGCATTCTCTGATCAGTTTTCTTTTGACTACTCAAGGGGAACATTTTGCAGAATTCTGTCTTGCCAGTTCCCTCATCTCTGGCACTCTGTTCTGTGAGCTATAGCTGTCATGAGTTTCTTGGAATCTCAGATATGTCTTTTCAACTCAGTAAGTTCTCTGGACTCCACCTGGATTTCCCCTGTATTATGGCCTGACACTCTTGAGGTAGGTAGAAAGCTGGGGCAGTTGGTGGGCCACCTTGTTCTTTTCCCACTTCTCAAAAATCATCACTGTCTAATATCCAGTGTATTGTATATTTTATCTGTTTTGTTTGTTTAGACAGGCAATTGTATCTTGTTCCTGTTACTCCATCTTAGCTCTGTACATTCTTTTTTTCTGTAGAAAATTTAAATGACCATACCACCTCAAGGTATAATACATGCATATATATTATATAATTGAATATACTGTGTATTATATATATAATATATAGAATAAACATATAATTCAATATATATTACATAATATTTGAATTGCATGTAAATGTAGTTTTAATAACAAGGTTGCCAAGTACTATAGTACTGGATGCTTAGATTGTTCCTAAAATTTTCTTTTCATATATGATACTGCATTAAGCATCCTTGTAGCAAAATCTTTGTCTTTTATATTTTTCCCGCAGTATAAATTTCTAGTGGGGGAGTTACGTACCTTCTGATTCAGCATACTTTTTAGGATCTTGATGCAACCCATACGTATACACATATATCCCTAATGCATTCCAGAAAGGTTATAACAGTTTCACCTACACCAGAAATATATTTGAGTGCCATTTTCCTACTTTGTATATGAACACATCAGAAAACCATACTTCAGGGATAACTTTCTTATGTTAAGGCAGTTTTAAATCACTATCCTTCAAGCACTCAGAATTGATTTTGATTCATTCTCCCAAAGGTGCTTGAATTTTAAGCTACTTGAAACCTTAAGTAATGGAAGATGTCTCTGTCAAGGGAACCCTCTGCTGTTGAAAACTGTTGTTCAGGGCTGAGTCAGTTTTCTTACCACAGCCACAGACTTCTATATTCTGACTAAAATGCCGACACTTTGTTTCCACCCCAATTGCTCTCTTTCCTTCCCTTCACTTCATATAGTCACATTCCTTCTATTTTAGGGCATGACTTTTTTTTCTTTTTAGAATTGTTAACTTTTAAAATTTTTGTTTTATTTTTATTGTTTGTAGAGACGGGATTTCACTATATTGCCCTGGCTGGTCTCAAACTCCTTGACTCAAGCAATCCTCCTGTCTTGGCCTCTCAAAATGCCAGGATTACAGACACGAGCCACCACATTTGGCCGAGAATTACTTCTAATGTTAGAAACATGTACTTACTCTTAGAAGGAAATATTCTTCAAGACTCATCTGTGGTTGGAAGAGTCTAGCCTACGTGAAATTTGGTTATAGAGGTTGTAATTCTCCTTGTTCTGAAAATACCCCAGCTTGGCTCAGTGGCGTCCACAGTAGAAATGTATCCACCCTGCAGGGTGCTTCTCCTATAGGTGGAAATCCTAATTCTAATTTTTATTTGCATTGCTCTGGGTCTCTATGCAAATGGCTGAGCGTCATGGCATGCACACACTAAAAAGGTCAAGAGTTTAGACAACTCTGGAAAGAAACAGGGCAGAATGAAATCTGTCTCTTAAAGAGTAGAATTCTACTTTTCAAGAGGATTTTTTTCAGTCCTCTTTTTGAATCCTCTACCTTTATTTTCTCTTAAAATGTAGATCTCATTCCTTCTCTTCTTGTTTTCTGTCGTCATGACTGATCGCACTCCCTTGAGTTCAATTTTCTCCAACTCAGAAATCTGTAGTTCTAGGCCATTCCTGATTTAATACTCCTTAGTAGAGATTTTCTCCCACTTCCTAAGCATTGTAACACAAACTAGCTTGACTTTGAGGCTAAACAGTTTGGCCAATATATCCTTTGCCTTGTAGTAGAGACAATTACTCTAAGATAGTAATCTCTATAATTAAATTTTACAATTCCCGCTTATTTTGGTAAGTGTCAGGATAGCATTCTTCTCCATCAGGACCACTTCTAAAGTGAAAACTATATAGCTGGCAATACAATCTTTAAAATTAAGACAGTGAGTTTACTTATATAATTTTTGGCCAATTTATTCAGTTTCTGGAATACTGGACTCTGACCTGATAAAATACATGTAAAATGGCACAATTGTGTTAATTGTGTTTCTCTCTCCAGTCAGTGTGCGCAGGACGGGCTAGTTGTATTTCTTCTTTGGAGTGCATCGCTCTGTGCCATGTAGAAAAAATGATAGACTTTTACACCAATTTGAGAATAAAAGGTCTAATTGGAAAGCTGGAGAAGGAAATGAAAAAACTGATCTAATTTGTGGAAAGGGAAAGATTTATGAACATAAAATATATTGTGTTCTGTGACTATACTGAAGCAGGATCTTAGGCCTGATACTCTGAGGAAGAGAGGAAAGTTTCTGTAGCCACAGCTGGCGGTGGTATTTTAAAACAAAACATAAGGTATTCATTTGGTTTCCCAAATGCATTTCTGTTTTCTTTGTTTTGAATCTGCATGTGAAGCAAATGGACCCATAGCTTCTTTCACTGCAGCTGAACCATTTGCTTCGCTGTCAGTGAAGGGGATAGGGTCAGTGGTAGGGATAAGTAGCCCAGATAAAAAGTTTAGCATGGCCATACCTCTGTCATCCGGTTTTCCCTTTTCCTTTTTCTTTTTTATTCTTTCAACCTGAAATTCTGATTTTATCAACTTTAGAAATGAAACAGCATTGATTGGCTCCTTTCTCAAAAGGTGAAGAATGTTCTCCTTTTTCTTGTGATTTTTCTAGAGTTTCCATTCTTAGCTTGTTAGCTACATGTATTTCAACTGGAATTTTTTTTTCCCATTAAAACTGCATTTCTTTTGGTCATCTTTACTATCACAGGTATTCTGTGCTTATCTGGATTGATAGGCTGCTCTTGCCAGAATTTTCCTGAGCACATTAGTTTGATTTGTCATATGAGTAGCTGTATTATGTTGTTGAGTGGATTTTTCAGAGAGAAATATACCTTAATTATGCCATATGATCCTGTAATTCCACTGCTAAGTATATACCCAAAAGAAAGAAAATCAGTATATTGAAGAGATCTCTTCACTCTCATGTTTATTGCAGCACTATTCACAATAGCCAAGATTTGGAAGCAGCTTAAGTGTCCATTAACAGAAAAATGGATAAAGAACATGTGGTACTTATACACAATGGAGTGCCAGCCAACCAAAAAATAAATAAGATCCTTTCGTTTGTAACAACATGGATGGAGCTGGAGGTCACTGCGTTAAGTGAAATAAGCTAGTCACAGACAAACTTTGCATGTTCTTATTTGTGGGAACTAAAAAAATTAAAACAATTGAACTATGGAGACAGAGAGTAGAAGGATAGTTATGAGACGGTAGGAAGGTAAGATGGTTAATGGATTCAAAAATATAGTTAAATAGGATGAATAAGATCTAGTATTTGGTAGTACAACAGGGTGAATTTATTGCACATTTTATAATAACTAAAAGAGCATAATTGGATTATTGGATTGTTTGTGACACAAAAAAAGGATAAGTGCTTGAGGTGATGGGTACTCCATTTACCATGATGTGACATTATCATTGCATGCCTGCATCAAAATATCCCATATACCCCATAAATATATACACCTACTATGTACCCATGAATATAAAAAATAAAAACATTAAAAGTTGTTTTTGTTATTGCAGATAAATGAAGGCTTGGCTGACTGTAGAATTTTTTAATAATTCAATTTTTCTGACATAATCTTGAAATTTATTCTTCTGTCTTATTTGTTGGGGTGAGGTTAATGGCTGTGTCCAGCCCAATTTTTTTCCCATTATGATTTGATTTGTTTTCCCTATTTGATTTTTTTAATGGGATTTCTTTTAATTTTTTAAGTTTATTAGCTTTAAAACCTGTTTTTCAGTTATCATTTACTTTATATTTTTCCTGGAATTGTCACACTTTTTTTTTTTAATCTTTGTAAAATACACATAACATAAAATGTATCCTTTTAACCATTTAAGTGTACAGTTCAGTAGTGTTAAGTATATTCAGACTGTTGTGCAGCCAGTCTCCAGAACTCTTTTCATCTTGTAAAATGGAAACTCCATACCTATTACACAGCAATTTCCCATTCATCCCTCTCTTCCAGTCCCTAGCAAGTACTACTGTCCTTTTTCTCTGTGAATTTGACTACTCTATTAGGTTCCTCATATATGTGGAATATTTGTCCTTTTTTGACTGGCTTATTTCACTTAGCATAATGTCCTCAGGGTTCACCCATGTCATAGTATATGCCAGAATATCCTTTTGAAGCCTGGATGATAATCCATTGTACGTATATACCAATTTAGTTTATGTCTGTTCATCTGTTGTTGAAAACTTGGGTTGCTTCTACGTCTTGGCTCTTGTAGATAATGCTACTACAAATGTGGGTATACAAATGTATCTTTGAAATATCATTTTCAATTATTTTGAGTATATATGCAGAGGTGGGATTGCTAAATCATATGGTAATTCTATTTTTAATTTTTTGAGGAACCACCATACTGTTTTCCATAGTTGCTGTACCATTTTTGGTCCCGCCAACAGTGCTGAAAGGTTCCAATTTTCCTACATTCTTGCTAATACTTCTTTTTTTGATAATGGCTGTCTTAATGGGTATCAGGTGATATATTGCTATTTTGATTTGCATTTGCATTTTCCAGATGATTAGTAATGTTGAGCATCTCTTCATGTTTGACTCTGTGTGTGTGTGTGTGTGTGTGTGTGTGTGTGCACGCTTGTGTCTGTATGTTTATGTATACACATTTTTGGAGAAGTGTCTACTCAAATCTTTTGCCCAATTTTTGGTTAAGTTTGTTGTGTTTGGTTTTGAGTTGCAGGAGTTAGGGAAGTTTACTTTTATTGCTAAGTAACTTCTGTTCCATTTATTCATCTCATATTTATATCCATAATTTCTAATCAGTCTAGTAATTTTCATTATTGTAAGCACATGCACTTTTCCCCAAGCCAGTCTTCCATGGAACCAACTTGGTTTTCTGCAGTGGCACTTCTGTCTTTTGTAGTTTTAAATTTCTAATTTCTGCAGTGATATTATTTTTTCTTATTTTCTTAAAGAATTTTAAATCAAAGTTGTAAATGTTTATAATTTAAAAATATATAGGTAGATAATTTATTTGGCAAACAATGCTAGCTATCACTTTTACTGTGTTCACAATATTCTTCATAATATCATAAGTATTATTCCAGGTTTCTTAGGTGTATTAATCAATTCAGTTCTTACAGTCATACATGGCAGCCTTACTATTATTATGCCAGTTTTACAGAGGAGAAATCTGAGGCAAGGAGAGATGACATAACCTGTCCGATATATGTGTTTCAGCTGTATAGCCCAAGGTCACACTGGAAGGACGGGGATTTGAACCTAGGCAGTTGGATTCCCTAGCTGTACTAGTAACTACTATGCAGCACTTTCTGTCTTTCTTCCTCTTTGAAAAAAAAAAAAAAAAAGAAATGTATGTGCTTTATTTGAATTCTGACTCAACCAACCAAACTATTAAACATTATAAGAAAATCAGGGGATTGTGAACTTACTGAATATTTGATGATATCAAGTACCTCTGGTTAATTTTTTAAGTGTGATGATGGTGAAGTAGTTTCCTGTAAAAAGACTTCTTTTAAGGACAAAACAGCTAAATACGTTAACATAAAGTTATTTGTGGCATATATATTATTCTGAATTATTTATTGAAGAAATTAAATGATGCTTGGGATTTGTTCCTCTATATAATCTTTTAATATATTCATTTTAATCGACATACATTTGTACATATTTATGGGATACAGTGTGATATTTTGATACATGTATACAATGTGTAATGATCAAATTAAGGCAATTAACATATCCATCACCTCAGACCTTCATCATTTCTTTTTATGGGTAACAGTCAAAGTCCTCTCTTCTAGCTATTTGAAAAAATACAATAAATTGTTGTTTGCTATAGTCACTCCACAGATCTATAGAATGTTAGAACTTATCCTCGCTATCTAGGTATAACTTTGTATATTCATTAACCAACTTCTCCCTATCCCTTCCTGTCCACTAGACTTCCTAGTATCCAGTAAGCACTATCCTACTTTCTACTTCTCTGAGGTCAACTTTTTTAGCTCCCACATAGGAGTAAGAACATGCAGTATTTATCTTTCTGTGCCTGATTTACTTTGCTTAACATACTGTCCTTCAGGCTCATCCGTTGCTGCAAATGACAGGATGTATGTAATTTAAAGTGTTAGCTCTGATACTTACCAGGAAAGAAGAGTCCTTGCTCTCTTCCTACAATTTTACCTTCTCCAGAGCTGCCACTTTCAGCTGTTTTAGCAGCCTCATTTGATATTTGCATTGAATCTGTAAGATTTTTGTAAACTTCTTTTTGAAAACTTTTAAAATTGTGAATGACAGGTTTTAAAATATGTACTTTGTGGAATTCTAAGCTTATTTCTTTTTGGCTTACCAGTTTTGAATATTTTATAGATGTACCATGTGCAAAGGGTACCATTCACATACTCCCATCCTGAACCTCCTTGTTTTAGTATTGTTAGGTCATGATTTTGACGAGGCCATTATTGAGTGTTAATAGGCAGATGACCTTGTTAATGCCATTCATACCTGAGCCAGGTAGAATTCTATGAGTCCTTTTCCTCTTCTGCAAATTTTTTGTTCTGTTTAAGCTAATTGTTCTTTTGATGTTTGCCTAATTTTCGATGTGCTTTTCACTCATTCAGTCCTAAATGATCTTGGTTATCCAAATCTCCTCTTGATATATCCAGAGAGACAGTTATTGTCAAGGCTACTTCTTGAATCTTCTTGCTTATCACCCAAGGATCTCCCTTCACAATTATGCCAGGAATTCCTTTTCTCCCCCCTCCCATCCTGTATTGAACTCCTGTTTCCTGTATCACATGCCTGTCTTTTTCTTAGTTTCCTCCCTGTTTTGCAGAAGAACATCCGACGATAGAACTCTAGGTTGTAAACTGCCTTCCTCATTGCTTCATTGTCTTCTAGCTTTCAGGGTTGCTGTTGAAAAGTCCAAAGACTTTCTGATTCATAACTATTTGCTTATGAGCTTTCCTACCTGCTTTCTGATATTTTATAGGACCTTTTAAATATCCTTACCATTAAAAAAACATAACTCATGATGACAGATGATGTGCTTAATGTGGGCATATTGAAATCAAATGAAGTGGGCAGGTAGGCACTCAGTGGGCCCTTACAGTCTGCACAGGTATGACCTTACATTTTAGAAAATATTTTGAGTTAGTCATTTGACTTCACCCCCACCCACGTTTCCTTTACTGTTTTTTTCTGGAATTTGGCTATTAGACTTCTGGACTCATTTTGTAGATTTCTCACTTTCACTGTTCTATTCTCTTTTACCTTTTTTTTTTTTTTTAAACTCTACATTTTGGGCACATTCCCTAAAGCTATATTCCAATCTGTCTACTGATTTTTTTTTGAAATTCTTAAAAATTGGCATATAAAATTATATGTATTTATCATGCATAACATGATGTTTTGAAGTATGTATATATATATACTGTGGAATGGTTAAGTCTAGAACAAATGCATTACCTCACATAGTCTTTATTTTTTTGTGGTAAGAACAGTTAACATCCATACCCTTAGCATTTTCCAAGAATACCATATATCGTCCTTGTCTATAGTCACTATCCTATACGATAGATCTGACTTTATTCCCCTTTTCTAACTATAGTAGAGCTGACCTTGTGCCTCTTGTCTAACTGTAAATATGTATCCTTTCATCAATATCTTCCCAACTCCCTCTCCCTGAAACCACCCCAGCCTTTGGTAACCACTACTTCTGTGGGATCAACTCTCTACTTCTGTGGGATCAGCTTTTTTAGAGTTTTGAATTACTGCTTTTTAAGCATCCTGTTTTTGTTTGAATAAGTCCAATATATTCTTCTCGATGTTACTATTGTTGAACCTATTCATCTGCTCAGATTCCAGAGAGAAACATCTTTTAGTCTCAGGCCTTAGATGGTATAAGACTGGCTTCAGATGCTATTTAGCTCCAGTAGGGGAAAGAGATAATAAGAAAGACAAGCTTCATCTCTGGCCTGTCTCTATCTCATCTTGTCCCTTCAGGTTTGGGGTTCAGGATTTTTTTTGTTTCTATCAGACTATAGGGCTCTCTGAAGAATGATACATAGTCTGAAAAATTCCTCCATTTTATCTAAATTGTTATGTATCTGTAATAGTTTTTGAAAGTTTTGAGGATAAATTTGACTTTTCCTGGTTTCAGCACTGATGGTTTCTTCTTTTCTCCTTTATTGCTTTTTGTTCATCTATTCTGTTTTGGGGATGAAGGCTCTAAAATCTTTACCCACTTAGCTTCCCACAACCATCCCTGAGAAGTCTGTTTTATCTTTTGCATCATAATTTTATTTTTTGCTTTTTTAAAATATTCTACTTTCTGCTTCTTTGATTGCTTTTATTCAAGTTCATAATTCACATTTTCTTTTCTGGTTAATACAAACTCTTTTCTCATCTCATATTTCTTTCTATGACTACCTGCTCTGTGTTCAAAGATTCTGCTGTGTCCTCTGGAATTTTAAGGCTATGAGCTAGAAATTTTCTGTTAGCAGAGTTTTATCTTTTATATAGTATACCTATTTATTAAGTAAATACTTGCTCTGATTCTAGAATCTTCCCCTTTTTTGAACCATAATATGTTATATTTGCCTGGTGGATTTAGATTTTTCTTCTTCACTTATCCTTAGGGAAGTCAATGCATATTCAGCATTGCCCTGTGTTCTTTCTTTTTTTCTTTTAAATTTTACCCTAAGTTCTGGGATACATGTGCAGAACACGCAGATTTGTTACATAGGTATACACGTGCCATGGTGGTTTGCTGCACCTATCAACCCGTCATCTAGGTTTTAAGCCCCGCACGCATTAGCAGCCCTGTGTTCTTTCAAGAAATTTGTATGAGTCACTATTTGACTCAAGTCCAGACAAAGGGAAAAGGTTATATTTGTAGTAGATTAATTTACCAATTATGAATTCATATTCCTGTGAGGCCTGGGAAAAGAGCCAGCATCAGCTCCAGAAGTAATCAAAGGGAAGTTTGCCTCAAACCAGAGACTTTCTTTTAGGTGTTTGGTGTGGTACTCAGTAATTAGCAAGGTCATTGTCACTTGGCATGGCTGCTATTGCCAGGAGCCAGCTGGGAGTGTCTTTGTTCCACATGTTTTCCGTGGTAGTCATCATGGCCACCTGTCAATCAGAAGTAAATGCAGCCAGAGGTTACTTGCTTGGCTGGCCTCTGAAGCCAGGAATCCTTTTAAAGGAGTTAGTGTATTTTAAATGTACCCCAAGTCTTTTTGGGCTTAGTTCCCTCAGTCCCTATCCCTCTGAACTAGGGGTATCATTATGGGTTTAGTGGATTCTCATTTGCTTATTTTCTGGTCGTGCAGTTGCAGTTTCACACGAAGAGGATATTGTGTCTTAGTCCTTATGTCAACCTCCCATGTTGATTCTTTCGTCAAACTCCCATGTTGATTCTTTCATCAACCTCCCATGTTGATTCTTTCAAGTATGTATTTCCAGATGTTTAAGCAATAGGTGAGATCTATCTGTAGTTTCCAGGGCTGATTCAGGATATTTCCTGTCCTAATCAACTGGTCATTTTTTTGGCAATCTGGCACAAAAAAATGAGCTTATATAGCTTTCTAATTTGGAAATTGTATTTTATACATGTGATTTGAATTGAAGGGGGGATATTGAGGTAATTTAGACCCAGTGACTGTAAAAGAATGGATGAATCATCCAATAAATAAATAGATGATAAAGTTCATCTTTTGCAAGTGAGAGGCATTAGAGGTAATTTTACAGTTTGAGAAGAGAAATAGAGATGAGAAGAGATGCCTAGGAGAATAGAAAATGGAGACAGGAAAGAAGAGAAGGGGCAACAGTAACCCTCCAAGGAAAGTTAGAGAGCCTGATGTCAGCAGGGCAAACCCACATTACTTCATGGTTTTCTGTGGCTAGAACACAGTTTTGAAGTTCAAGCAAAGGAAATGGAGAGCTCGGCTGATGGCAGGTTGGAAGACTTGCAGAACAGGTATCCAAGTACTTGGAAGAGTTCAGAGGGGTGTAATTCTTTAAAAATTATTGTGCAACTCTCTAGTTGATAGTCTGGGGCTCTGATAAGGCAGGGGTTCATCTGTCAAAGTGAACCAGCTTACTCAGCTAGATACTGCACGGCATGATTACTTAGGGGAATGACTTTTTTGCCTTGTTTGGTTCCCCCACGATTTGTGCAGTTTTGTAAATAAGTTAAGAAGTAAATAGATTTCATGATATGATTTTAAGACTTCGCTCCCAAGAGAAAACTGATTTGTACCTTTGAAGTTATATCATGTAGACCTTGTATTTGGCAAAGTAACCGTACACTGTTTTTTAGAGCGTTCTTGTAATGTGTGAATAGGTTCAACAAAAGGCTCAAAATTAGACATGTCAGGCCGGGCGCGGTGGGCCAAGCCTGTAATCCCAGCACTTTGGGAGGCCGAGGCGGGTGGATCACGAGGTCAAGAGATCGAGACCATCCTGGTCAACACGGTGAAACCCTGTCTCTACTAAAAAAAATACAAAAAACATTAGCTGAGCATGGTGGCGCGTGCCTGTAATCCCAGCTACTCAGGAAGCTGAGGCAGGAGAATTGCCTGAACCCAGGAGGCGGAGGTTGCGGTGAGCCGAGATCGCGCCATTGCACTCCAGCCCGGGTAACAAGAGTGAAACTCCATCCAAAAAAAAAAAAAAAAAAAAAAAAAATTAGACATGTCTCATGTTTTAGAAGAAGGCATTTAATTTTCTGTCTTATTTTCCTTTTGAAAATGTGAAATTAACAATCTGTCATATTTATTGGGCATCTCAAGGAAATGAAACATCCAAATGGAGGGTCACATGATTAAAATATTATGTAGATGAGAGCAGCACAATGTTCTGTCTCAAGGTTACTCTGCAGGTTGTCTGACTTTCATCCTACTTTCTCCATTTTTTATCTGACATTTTTGCTTCAAGATCCCATGTGCTTTCCATGTTTTCTTAATCTTTGATCACTTAGAGTATTGGCCTATGGAAAGAGTATAAGTCTTATCATTGGTCCTGGTTCAGACCTACCTCAGCTCTTTCATTTCCTGACTGTGGGACTGTGGGTATGTTACATAACCTCACAACACCTTTCAAAGCCTGCAGTGTCTCTTCTGTAAAATAACTGAATAGTATCTGCCCCAAACACTAGTGGAAATGACAGCTCCAATGGTTGGCATCCAGTGGCCTCATTAATTCCCAGCCTTCCATCTTTCCCTCTGCTGTTGTTAGTAATGACGCCATATAACATATTTGTTTGGTGTATCTCATCTATTTCTATATCGCTTTCCTTACTATGAGCTAGGTGCCTGTGTTTAGCTTTCAGACAACTCTCTATATTCTGAATATTGAAAATATTATAAGGTTATATTGCTTAATAACTTAGCTTGGTGAAAGGATATTGGACCTGAGCATGTAGTATGCGTCCTTAAGAATGGAATCTTGTGTGCTTGATTTTTTGCTTTTTATTTATCATATTATTGATATATTCATTTATGTCACATAGAACAAGATAATGTGAATTATAAATACATAAGAGGGAGAAAGGAAAAATGAAAGTAGGAGTAGGCACACAATAGTACCAGGAATAAGTTCAGTATAAAACAGCACACTGTGAGGTTCCTGTAATTTTCTTGGGTAGGTTCGGCACTCTAACAGTCATCTTGAGAAAAGCAAGGTTCTGTATATATATACTTTTCTCCTGGACTGTTTATTTACCTTCACAGTGTGATAAGTCTTTTTTTGCTCCTAACACTGGGACTGAGGAGAGTATCAGTAGTGTCACAGGGCAGCTGTGGAATTCTGTGTTGAATGTCATCACAAGATAGCTTGAGAACTTTACTACTTATTTGTCAATAAAAATAATTGCTCTAATGGGGGAAGAAAATAGGAAGGCTCTACGGTTCTAAGTAACTAGAACCTAAAGTGATTGAAACTGTAGCATGAAGGATACTGCACAAAAATGTAGCAATTAAAAATTTAAGCTTATAGAAGTTGCTGTCAAACCTAGATTATTTCTTAGAAAAGCAGCTCTTTTGAGCTTCTCATTTGCCCTGTATCCCTGTGCTAATATAGGGTAGCACCATGGGATTTGGGGGACAAAGGACTTGGAGTAAATGTCTGACTCCACAGTTCCTACTGTACAAGACTTGGATCTTGTGATCCCGGGTTCATTACTTTTACTATTATGAAAAGTATCATTTCCCAATAGTGTAAAAAGTGTTCAGGTATCATCTTCCGTGTTGGTAAAACTAGAAAGTATATTTACAGACAAAAGCTCCCTAAAGGCAAGGCTGGCTTAGCCTTACTTCTTGTGCTCCCAGTTCCCTACAGATGTTCAATAATGTCTTTTTTTTTTTTTGAGATGGAGTCTTGTTCGGTCACCCAGGTTGGAGTGCAGTGGTACCACCTCAGCTCACTGCAGCGTCCGCCTGCTGGGTTCAAGTAATTCTCCTGCCTCAGCATCCTGAGTTGGTGAGATTACAGGCATGTGCCACCATGCCCAGCTAATTTTTATATTTTTAGTAGAGATGGGGTTTCACCATGTTGGTCAGGCTGATCTCAAACTCCTGACCCCTAATAATCCATTGGCCTCTGCCTCCCAAAGTTCTGAGATTACAGATGTGAGTCACTGTGCCCGGCCAATAAGGTCTTTTGAATAAAAGAATAGATACTGTTAGGGGGCATAAAAACCACCCGAAAATGAAAATGTTTCTAAAAAATGAAAGAATTTTAAAAAGTTCTTTTCTTAAAATGAAAACTTTTTTTTTTTTTTTTCCTAGACTAAATTGCAATGTGGAAAGAGTGACATCAGCCTTTGGACAGAACTAGGGCCATGATTTACTGTAGGGAAGTTAGCATCTTTTTGAGTTTTCTTGATGAACATGTTAATAAGAGAAGATTTGGTTATACATTGTGCTTATTTACCTCCTTAATTTGAGGATATCAAAAGGATTTTAGAAATGCACCCTTTTTCACACAGTTGGATGTCTGATTTATGAAGCTCCCCATCCACCTATCTGAGTACCTGACCTCTCATGACTGACTCCTACAGGATCAGGTATCTTGCCTTTCTTTAGTCTTAAAAGCGGCAACTAAGTTCCTTAAGGAAATATAGGCAGGGAACACAATCACTTTTGTTGTTTCATATAGGCCTGGTCCTATAGTCCTGCTGTAGTCCTGGTTCTAACATTAAGTATGTGATTCTAGTCCCTTTTCTTCTCTCAGCCTCAATTTTTCTTGTGCAAATAGGTGGGATTGGACTGGTTGATATCTAATCACTTGATGGTATTAGGGCAGTCCACCCTTATCTGAAGTTTCACTTTCCACTGTTACAGTTGCCTGCAATTAAACTTGGTCCAAAAATATTAAATGAAAAATTTCAGAAATAAACAATTTACAAGTTGTAGAATAGTGTGGATGAAATCTCACTGTCCATGTGATTCATCCCTTTGTCCCGCATTTCCACACTGTGTATGCTACCTGCACATTAGTCACTTAGTAGCTGTCTCTGTTATGTACAGGATTGGCTATTATTCACAGTTTCTTAGTTTCTTTCTTTCTTTCTTCTTTTTTATTTTTGAGACAAAGTCTCACGCTGTTGCCGAGGCTGGAGTACAATGGTGCCATCTTGGCTCACTGCAACTGCCACCTCCCAGGTTCAAGCAATTCTCCTGCCTCAGCCTCCTGGGTAGCTAGGATTACAGGCATGTGCCACCATGCCCAGCTATTTTTTGTATTTTTAGTAGAGATGGGGTTTCGTCATGTTGGCCAGGCTGCTCTCAAACTCCTGACCTCAGGTGATCCGCCTGCCTTGGCTTCCCAAAGTGCTGAGATTTCAGGCATGAGCCATCGCGTGGGACCCACTATCCAGTTTCAAGTATCCACTGGGAGGTGGGGGTTAGAATCCACTCCTCAGATAAATGAGGGTGGTTACTGCATTCTCTTTGCCCTCTATGTAAGCCATCAGTTCTTCACTGAGGATTATTCAGTTCCTTTATTATATATGTCAGATGGCTTTTCCCCCTCAGCCACCCTCCCTAGCTCTGTGACTTGAAACTGTCTCCGCAGAACATCTAGCAGGGACACAGAGTTGGATTCAAACCTATGAAAATTCCTCAACTTAAGAGTATTTGGACAGATAATATGGAAATCATGGAATTTAGATGTTAGATTTTCCTTACTGGCTTCCTGTTTTCATTAAGCTGTTATTTGGCACTGATGTGTAGGGATTCTTGCCTCCTTTGGCTAATGGTACTTCATACCCATATGCTAGTCTTTTATGCTAAATGTGGGTTTTCCTGTTGTTTTGCAGGTACATAGTTTCTCCTAGCATGACCTCAATCTGATTCGCAAACAAGAAAATTTGTCTCCTGTAGTTCTGGGGCCCATTCACTGCCTACAACCACAGAGCGGTCATGGCTGCCATCTCTACTTCCATCCCTGCAATTTCACAGCCCCAGGTAAGGGCTTCAAACTAGCAGAGGTCTGAGGTAATCATAATTTTGTCAAATATTTAAATTGGGTTTTAGAAAGTGTGTTTGACTCTAGGGATCATGTATATCTCTCTCGCTATCATTTGGTGCATACTTGAATAATGGTGCTTTTGTGAGTGAGGTGCCATTTAGTTCAGGAAGCAGCTGGAACAATGAACAAGTGATTTTAGTGAACTGGCCTCTGTTCTTAGGATGCCTTGGTTTTCAGTGCTTAGGATGCCCAACTGTCAGTATAGGCATCAGACTCTAAATCAAAATAAGTCGACAGTAAACCCTGCTGCTTTTCCTCTCTTCACTTTTGTGGTGGGGGTGGGAGGGTGGGTGGGGTTTAATGAAATATATCAGAATGGATCTAACTTTATAGCAAGTTTTCTGAGGGCTGTCTTATCCTCCTCCTATACTTACTCTTTTGCCTTGACCTGCTTTATGAACTTTGAAAACAAAATGCAAATCCAGAAACTTCTGAACAGCAATCATATGAGTTATTTTTTTCTGTTCAGTGAAGAGCAGTAATATGGCAGAAACGTGGTCTTTGTTCAGATGATTTTACAGCCTGATCTAATCAAGCATTCACTGGACTCTTTCAGATTCAGCAGGCAGCATAGTTCAATGTGGAAACAGACTTTGGAGTCATAAGGCCACAGTTCACATCCCTGTTCCTCTGACTGCGGGATAAAGAGCCTTAGTCATGCCCCCCTCTCTCAGCTTCAATTTCCTTGCATGTAATCATTCCTCACACGATGGTTACATGGATTAAATGATAGTTTGTATACATGTGACATATAGAGCACTCAGCAAGTGTCATTTCCCATTTACTCTTCATTTATCTTCTTTCTTTTTTCATAAAATTATACTTTAAGTTCTGGGGTACATGTGCAGAATGTGCAGGTCTGTTACATAGATGTACACATGCCATGGTGGTTTGCTGCATCCATTACCCTGTCAACATTAGGTATTTCTCCTAATGCTGTCCTCCCACTCCCTGCTGTCCCTCTCCTAGCGTCCCACCCCCAACAGGCCCTGGTAGGTGATGTTCCCCTTCCTGTGTCCATGTGTTCTCATTGTTCAGCACCCACTTATGAGTGAGAACACATGCTGTTTGGTTTTCTGTTCTTGTGTCAGTTTGCTGAGAATGATGGTTTCCAGCTTTATCCATATTTTCTTTCTATAGTGTGACCTTCTCTCTCATTCATGACAATCATTTTTTGCCCAACTTTATTTATTTATTTATTTTTTTGAGAGGGAGCCTCGCTCTGTTGCCCAGGCTGGAGTCCAGTGGCGCGATCTTGGCTCATTGCAACCTCTACCTCTTGGGTTCAAGTGATTGTTCTGTCTCAGCTTCCTGGGTAGCTAATATTACCGGCACCTACCACCACGCCTGGCTAATTTTGTATTTTAGTAGAGATAGGGTTTCCCCATGTTTGCCAGGCTAGTCTCAAACTGGCCTCCCAAAGTGCTGGGATTACAGGCATGAGCCACTGCATCTGGCCTCAGCCAACTTTAAAGAAAAAAGCATACTTTCAAGAAAGAGCTATATTGATTGAAATTTGAATTTAATACAGAACATTATTCCACACTCTTTTTTTCAGTATGATTTTGCAGGCTATTCAATTTTATATGTATTTCAAGTAGGGGCGTGTGTGTTTGTGAGAGGCGGAGCGAAGAAAGAGAAAAAGGAGAATAAGGGACATTTTTACTTCATTTAGTATAGTGTTTTCTCCTCAGCACCATTTGGGATGTCATCATTGTTATCAGCCTTGGGATTTTATCATATGAATAAAGCCTTTAATTCATATCGTATGAATAAAGAATAAAATACTAAGGTCATTAGTATTATTTTCCAGAATGTTTAGTGTTACCACCATCATATGCATTTCTCTTTCTGGTAAGGGTATCACTGTCCTTTCAACACTTCATTTACTTTGGGTGTTTGGTTTCCCTTACCCTCAATAGATTTTTTTGGCGTATGAGAGACTTGGAGAATAGGCAAAGGGATTTAGTGCCTGTTACCTGAGGTCACTATTTCAAAGTCCACTGCAGCTGTTCCCATGTAATGACTCTTCTTAGTCCTTTTGTGAGGTGAGTTAGGCTAGCACAGGTTTTCTAGACAAGGCATTTCCATATCCCAGTGTTGCTGCTGTCATCTGTCAGCATTTCCAATGGCATTTTCTTATCAGCTGGTGAGGAATAGAAATACCTCTACATGACTCATTTAATTACAATGTTTAACACTACCCAAGGGAGAAAGAGGTTATATTTCATACAATCACTGGGGGAAATGTATACTCTTGTAAATTCTCTGTGGGAAAGTAAATTGGTACAGTTACTCTGAAGGGTAATTTGACAATATCTATTAAAATTATACACTTTTGCACATTCCCTGCTTCTGTCTTGGAATCTACATTAAAAAATCACTCACACATAAGCTCAAGGAGTGTATAAAAATACTCATTGAAGCACTGATAGCAAACCAAGAAGTACAAAATTGTGTGAATATCCAATAGTAGGAAGAGTTAATGAATTCAGGAATGTGGACATGATTGAAATACTATTCAGTAGTTTATTTAGTTTTTCTTTTTGTGACGGAGTCTTGCTGTGTTGCCCAGGCTGGAGTGCCATGGTGTGATCTCAGCTCACTGCAACCTCCGCCTCCTGGGTTCCAGTGATTCTCCTGCATCAGCCTCCCAAGTAGCTGGGATTACAGGTGTGTGCCTGGCTAATTTTTGTATTTTTAGTAGAGATGGGGTTTCACCATGTTGGCCAGGTTGGTCTCAAACTCCTGACCTCAGGTGATCTGTCTGTCTCGACCTCCCAAAGTGCTGGGATTACAGGCATGAGCCACCACACCTGACCACTATTCAGGAATTTTCAAATGAAGATATCTACACAGCTATATATCACTCAAAGATATTGTAGGGAAGAAAAAGAAAGCAAGATGCAAAATAGCACGTAGGGAAAGATACCATTACAATTCTGAAACAAGATTGTGTATTTTTTGGGACAAATATATGATACATTAATGGAAGTACATAATGAAAGATCTAAAACATACGTTCTTGACATAATGGTATTGCCCCAAGAAGACAAAAATTGGGTCTTGGGAGATGAAAATATCCCTCCAAAGCTAATACCTCTATCCAACAAAATCCTATTCCTTAGTATTTAGTTTTTTTCTCATTAGAGAGAATTTAAATTTAATTAACTTTCCTCCTTAAGGATCACTAATGAGGATTAAAAAATGGCCAAGAAACACTGGTTTCTTGAAGGAGGCGCATGGGCTCACCAGTCACCCTGCTTCAATTTATTAATTACCTGAGCCTGGAGGGGAAGGTGTTCACCCTCTTAGTGCCTCTATTTCCTTACCCACAGAATGAGCATAGCAATAATGAAGCCAACCTGATAGGGTTGTTTTCCTCATAAGGATGAAATGAAATAATTTCTATAAAACTCAGAGCAGTGCCTGACACCTATTCTGGGCACGTATAGCCCAATACATGTTAGCAAGCATTATTATTGTTCAGCAAGCCTTGTAGCAGGCCTGGGGGATACAGGAATAAATAAAAGAAGTAAGTTTTGCCCTGCCAGAGTTTAGAGATACAGTGGGAGATATATAGGTAAAACAAAAAGTTACAGTGCTTTGCCACCAATGCAGGAATGCACAAATACAGGAAGTATGGGTGCTCTGGAAGGAAAGTGGAGAACCAAGAAAAGACTTGGAGGATCAGGGAAGGCTTCTTGAAGGAAGACCAGTAGGCTGAGAACAAATGAATATGAGTTATTTTGGTAAAGGAGAAGAAAAGGCATAGGTGAATGTCAAGTGTTCCAAGGTGTGAGAGAGAGCAAAGCATTTAGAATTTTGTTTTGGATGGTTGTGGTACAGTGCGGTGTGGGATTGTAAACAGTGATGTCCCTAGAGCCACCTATACCAACTCACAGAGGTGGATTGTTAAATTTTCAGGAGTTTTGCGAGCTAATTGACTTCATGCTAGCAGCTTGAAATCAACCACATGGAACTGTTACACTGCAGAAACTGGCAAATGCTAGAATTAGCATAAATGGGTTAGGTTATAAAGTTGGAGCTTTTACAAGGTCTTGCAAACCATAGTAAAGAATTTAACATTGATCTTAAGTCTTTGTTAGCTTAATGGTCCCAGCCTTTGCAATAGACCTGGGTTCAAGTCCTGACTTTCGATAATTCTTTTACTGAGCAAGCTTGTTAATTAACCTTAACCCGGGTAGTTCCTTCCATTATTCTCACTGCATTTTGGGAATAGTGGAAGCCTCTTATGGTGGGAGAACTAAGCCCACTGGGAAGGAGTCAGCTATACACTCAGGCATTAGGTCATAGAGACAGATGGCTTCTTCTGGAGAGATGCAGACCATTGGGTCACTTGGTTCCCAGGATCCTTTGGCCAATTATGGGCCTCCTGATTATATGTCAGTTCTCCACATGTAATTTGTGCAGTCAAATTTAGTCTAAGACTGACTTGCCCTTGCCCATAAGCTTCTACTGATGTCGTCTCCCTTATCAGTTTTCCCCAGGTTCAAAAAAGGTAAAAATAATTTAGATATAATATCTTTTTAGGCAAAGTATAATAATCAGCTCATTCTATCACCTTAGTCTGGTATTGTTTGGTACATCAACTTGCATTCTTTTCAAGTGAATTCCGGGACCTGTGTAAAGATAAATCCACATTTAAGTGTAAAAGGCCTGAAAATCCTTTTCTAAGGCTAACACAACAATTAAAAAAAAAGCTTTTGGTTTTATTCATTACTGTATTCATTTGGTAACAAAGAGCATTTTTCTAATCAAGGCTGCCTAATACTACATATAAACTAATTAATATGAGCAAATAGCTTGTGATTGTTTCAAACAACAATAGGGAAGAAAGCTTGCATTGTCATGCCTGCTGAGATTGCTGTGTAGTTAGTGAAAGATATGCCTTGTGCTTTGAAGTGGGGCAAGTTTGTATTCTCTGCTTTACCCCCTGCCTGGACTGTGAGACAGATTTTTGTTTTCTCATGCTGAGAGAGCACCTAGCTCTTACAAAGCTAGGTGATGAATACTAAGACGAAACTGGACTAGCAGCAGCAAGAAGACTGTGTTTGTAGCCAATTTGTAATTCTGCTGGTCCAGACACTGATAAATAATTTCCTTATCCAGAGGAAACTCCCAGGGTGTATTTGTAGACAGGAACCTGTTCATCATGAAGTCGAGTTAATGTGTTCACATCCTGTGGATATTAGGGTCATGGGGATGGAGTAGGAAACCAAACAAACATGCAGTTCTCCAGAGCCATTATCTTTTTGTAGAACTGTGTTAAGCATTACCCTGCACTTGGTCAGATTACTGTGGGTAGAAGTTGGATTTAAAGTTTCATCTTCATTTGTCATGAATAAGTCAAGTACCAGAGTGAGCAGTTTGTCATCTATCAAACCTAGGATTATATTAGAGACCAGAATAGGTATCTGAGAACCGAAAAAGTATTCAGGAAAGACTCTTCTTCATCAGTATTTTTCAACGTGTATCATTCTGTCTCTCATTGTTATGTGACCATTAAAATTTTTTTTAATATTTATTTACTTGAATTTAAGTTATTGTATTTTAAAATATTTTAGGTTGTGGGATACATGTGCAGAACGTGCATGTTTGTTACATAGGGATACATGTGCCATGGTAGTTTGCTGCACCTGTCAACCTATCATCTAGGTGTTTTTTGTTTTTGTTTTTGTTTCTTTTTCTTTTTTTGAGACAGAGTCTCACTCTGTTGCCCAGACTGGAGTGCAGTGGTGCGATCTTGGCTCACCACAACCTCTGCCTCTCAGGTTCAAGCGATTCTCCTGCCTCAGCCTCCTGAATAGCTATAACTATAGGCACGCACTACTGTGCCCAGCTAAGTTTTGTATTTTAGTAGAGATGGGGTTTCACTATGTTGGCCAGACTGGTCTCGAACTCCTGACCATATGATCTGCCCACCTCAGCCTCCCAAAGTGCTGGGATCACAGGTGTGAGCCACTGCACCCAGCCCATTATCTAGGTTTTAAGCCCATGTGCATTAGGTGTTTGTCCTAATGCTCTCCCTCCCCTAGAGCCCCACCCCCAACAGGCACTGGTGTGTGATGTTCCCTTCCCTGTGTTCATGTGTTCTCATTGTTCAGCTACCATTTATGAATGAGAACATGTGGTATTTGGTTTTCTGTTCCTGTGTTAGTTTGCTGAGAATGATGGTTTCCAGCTTCATCCATGTCTCTGCAAAGGACATGAACTCATTCTTTTTTATGGCTGCATAGTATTCATTCCATGGTATATATGTGCCACATTTTCTTTATCCAGTCTATCATTGATGGGCATTTGGGTTGGTTCCAAGTCTTTGCTATTGTAAATAGTACTACAGTAAACATATGTGTGCATGTGTCTTTATAGTAGAATGATTTATAATCCTTTGGGTATACCCAGTAATGGGATTGCTGGGTCAAATGGTATTTCTGGTTCTAGATCCTTGAGGAATCGCTATACTGTCTTCCACAATGGTTGAACTAATTTACACTCCCACCAACAGGTTAAAAGCATTCCAATTTCTCCATAGCCTCACCAGCATCTCTTGTTTCCTGACTTTTTAATAATTGCCATTCTAACTGGTGTGAGGTGGTATCTCATTGTGGTTTTTATTTGCATTTCTCTAATGACCAGAGATGATGAGCTTTTTTTTTCATATGGTTGTTGGCTGCACAAATGTCTTCTTTTGAGAAGACACTTCGTATTCTTCACCCACATTTGGATGAGGTGGTTTTTCTCTCATAAATTTGTTTAAGTTCCTTGTAGATTCTGGATATTAGCCCTTTGTCAGATGGACAGATTGCAAAAATTTTCTCCCATTCCATAGGTTGACTGTTCACGACCACTTTGGTTTTAAGCCAGGGAGATAAAGATATTTTGATTCCTCCAAGTGATTTCCTGTAGCTTTCATTGAAAATGTGAATTTGGGTAGATTTTCAGTGTCTTACTTAAGAGGTTCTTCCTCCAATTCTCATTCAGCGTTCTGATAAAAGATTATTAGGGCCGGACGCAGTGGCTAATGCCTGTAATCCCAGCACTTTGGGAGGCTGAGGCGGGTGGATCACCTAAGGGCAGAAGTTAGAGACCATCCTGGCCAATAAAAAATACAAAAATCAGCCGGGTGTGGTGGCACATGCCTGTTAATTCTAGCTACTCCGGAGACTAAGGCAGGAGAATTACTTGAACCCGGGAGGCAGAGGTTGCAGGGAGCCAAGATGGTGCCACTGCACTCCAGAGAGAGACACTGTCAAAAAAAAAAAAAAAAAAAAAAATTGGTGCCTGCTTGTTGTGTTTTGGAAGACACTTGTTTTTGGACATCCTTACTTATGGGTTCTCTCAACAAAATATGTATTTCCAAAATCTGTATTTTAGAAGATTTTATTTCTGATATGAGAAAGTGGATTTTTTTTTTTTTTAATAAAAGGAACTGAATTTTACATTTAATGGTTGCTTTTTTTTTGAGGCTGAAAGATTTGTGGGTTTTTCTTTTCTTTTTTTTTTTGGTAGAACTTTGTACTGTGATAGTTTTCAGACATTCACAAAAATAAAAATAACAATGAATCTCAATATAGCCACCACCTAGATTCAGTAATAACATTTTGACACACTTGCCTCATTTGCCCCTTTTTTTGGGATGAAGTATTCTAGAATCCCTAGCATTGTCATCTTTTAAAAAAATCCCCTCATGTTAATATGCATATCGAAAAATAATTTGCTTAAATAACCAAATTATCACACTTAGCAAAAGTATAAACAACTTCTTAATATCACTTGTTACTCAATTCATATTCAGATTTATTTAGTTGCTTTTCTAAAATGTGTTTTTGTAGTTGGTGGGTCATTTTTATTTTTTAAAAAATATTGATTAGATCAGCTTACTATTTTGCATAAAATGATTCGATGACTCTTAAGGTTTAAAAAGGCAATTTGACTTCCTCTCTTTATTTTCTAAGTGAGAAAATAGATTGAAATTATAACCAGAATGTTTCACGACTCAAGAATACAAATATGAAACACACAGAAGACTACAAAGTAAGGGAATTAATACAGTGGTTGCAATTATTAAATTATGAGTCTCTGAAGTAAGGGATTACACATTATCTTGTTAGTGCTTTCTTTCAAACTAAAATGTGAACAATTAATTGCAGTATGAAGTATGTTTCCAGTGCCACACAATAAAGACATAGTGTGATCTGGCCTTGTCTAACATGGAATTGAGAAAAGGCATTGCATGGGCATAGACCCAGGTGGTTTTGGTTCAAATCTAGACTGTTATATACCATAGCTAGGGCATCTTCAATATATAGGTCTCTTTCAGCATTTTTTTTTTTTTTTTAATCTCTAGAATTCCAATAATACACTGTGGGCACAAGTTTAAATGACAAAATAACTGCTAAGTGCTTTGTATGGTATTAGCCATTTAATAGATACCTGACATATGTTGGTTCTTTCCCTTTTCCCATGATTATTCTGGAAGTTTTTTACAGGGAGAAAGAGGTAACCACTACATATGGTCTGTGTATGTGGTGTGCCAGAAAACCCATCAAAGGAAGGCCATGTTAGATAAACACTCTATGGAAAACTCCAATGTATTGCCAGGAATAAATGCATGTGGAGATAAACATTGAGACTTCTGACTTCATCTTGAACCGTGTTTCTATTAGAAGTTAAATTTTTTCTCATATGGCAATTTAAATTCATCTTATGCCTCCTTTTGTGTTTATAAACTCTGATAAGGTTTGAGAGGAGATACTGTTTTGGAATCTGAGAGCCCATTTTGAATGCTCTATTCATAAGACGAAATTGTACAGGGGCACCTAGGGTAAACCACATATGACACCTTTCATGTTTGTTTATTTTTCTTTCTAATACATCCTTTTTAATTGGTTTAGTCTTTAATGGTTAACGGAGCGACTCCTTTATCCTTCAAAGTGGATGTGGCTTTCTCCCACTTCTTGCCTGTTAGGGAACTGTTTGCCCGATCTTCTTTTCATACCCTTAACTTCTCCAGCTGCTTTTCTTTGAACTTGTGTTGCAGCTTTGCTGTAAATACACACTAAGGTGGGATGATGACCTGCTGTTTTTTTTCTGAGGAAATAAAAATTATAGAGTCCAAGGGATTTCCGTCTTTTAAGATCTGTACCTTGCCTTAATAAGACTGTCATTAAAAAAATCAATCTTTCCCTGCTGTGTGATAATATTAATACTGCCATTTGGTAATTGTATAACATCACTTAAGAACTACCCTTAAGTTAAACTTATTCCATTTCATACATGATTGTGCTAGGCAGGCTCAGGCCAGGAGAGAGGTAAAAGTGGGTTGATACTTGCTTCTTAGCATCAGAGAATATGTTTATGAGAGGGTCATGGAGCATATTAGTTTCTGAAAGCATATGTTGGAAATAAAGCAACTTTCAGTGATTCAGACTGCCTTTAGTAGCAGGAGTTCCAATCCTGCAGGAAGAGGAGTAGGATGTGTGTGCTGGCGAACTAGGTAGCTGATTTCAAAGTTAGAATGTCCAGCAGGTGATATCAAAACATTTGGACTTAGATGAGCTTCTATCACCAAGCATAGGAAGGTTTCGTAGTGCAGCACGTGTAGGCTCCAATTCTCAGGGCTTTGCATACTTAGAACTCTGTTTATTATTACCTTAATTGTGGTTGACTGGTTACCAAAGTAACCTAGTAAAGACAATGGAGGAGAAAACCCAGGGAGCATCCCAGCTCAATGGCATAGGCTATAGTGCAGGGCTCACCTCTGAGATGCTGGATTGTGTAGAGATGACTGATGGGAACTTAGGAATAAGCTGTTATGGTCAGATGGAGATCCCATTTATGTAAGACAGGTCAAGATGGAGAGATTCAACTATAGATCATTCCACTGCCTCATTCAAAACTAGCTGGAAAACTAGGGCAACATTGAAGTTGCAGAGGGGAATTCAATGCTATGGCAGTGGAAAAAGAAAAGGCAGAACAAACAAGGTGGCAAATGATTGCAAGGATTATAGTAATCAGTTATACCATGGTATTTTACTCTTTCAAATGATGTATTAGGAATATACATGATATAGTTTGGCTGTGTATCCACCCAAATCTCATCTTGAATCATAGCTCCCATAATCCTCACATCATGGGAGGGACCTGGTGAAAGTAATTGAATCATGGAGGTGGGTTTTTCCCATGCTGTTCTCATCAGTAAATAAGTCTCATGAGATCTGATGGTTTTATAAAGGGCACTTCCCTACACATGCTCTCTTGCCTGCCGCCATGTAAGATGTGCCTTGCTCCTCCTTTGCCTTCTGCTATAATTGTGAGGCCTCCCTTATGTGGAACTGTGAGCACATTAAACCTCTTTTTCTTTATAATTTACCCAGTGTTGGATATTTCTTCATAGCAGTATGAAAATGGACTAGTACAAAACATTTACTCACAGAAGTATTAGGAGCACAGTTAGCTTTTTTTTTTCCTTAAAATTGTTATAATAAATTGCTCTCAATATCTAAAATATTAAGTGCTGCTTTTTAAACATTGTACAGTTTATAGCTTTCTCATAGCTCGTCATAGAAAAACATAGTTTGCAGAGATAAGCTGTTTTGTAATAATAAAAAGATGACAATAATGGAAGGTAGTAGAAGATAATAAAAACTAAAATAGTTACAAAATTCCATTTTAAAAATTGAAATGGAATAAGATCATAATGAAATATATTGTTATTAGCCTTTCAGCAAAATGGGGTAATGGAAAATAATTTTTCATTTTCATCAGGATGAATTATTGTTTTGATCTGTCAGTTCACGTAAGGCTGCATTTTAGAATGACATTTGGTTTATGAAGGTTCAAGTCCTCTGAGTTACCTGATTAGCTTCAGGAGAATAGATGTCACAGAAATTGAGTTCTCAAGGTTCAACATATGAAAGAAAGTGATGTTGGCCAGACGCGGTGGCTCAAGCCTATGATCCCAGCACTTTGGGAGGCTGAGGC
>NW_016107625.1:1343083-1344207 GCF_001604975.1 Cebus imitator | reverse complement strand
CAATGTTTCTTTGTTAATTTTTTTCCTAATGCTGAGAGTGGGGTGTTGAGGTCCCCAAACATTATTGTTTTAGAATCTGTCTTTTCCTTTAGAGCCTGTCTCTTATACACATCTAGATGTGTATAAGAGACAGATGAAATACATACAGTTATAATGCAATAACATAGCTATTACCAGGCTTTGTAAAATGTTAACAGTTTGATATAATTTCTTCAAAATCTTTTCGGCCTTAATAAATAAAACAAATCAGAAATTACAGATAAAGTTGGAGACTTTTTTACTCCTTCCTAATTCTATTAACCTCCTCTTTGCCCAGGCCATTAATTGATATTTATCATCTCTCTGCATGTGTTTGTGGATGTATACATATGTGAGAAAAACATAAAAAATATATGTAGGCTTCTGTAGATTTATTTATCGATACATAATAGTTGAACATGTTTACAGGGTACTTGTGATATTTTGCTACTTGCATGGAATGTGTAATGATCAAGTCAGGTTATTCAGGGTATTCATCACCTCATGTACTTATTATTTCTGTTGAGATGAGTTGGGAACAGATTCATGTGTTCCTATCCATATCACTGTGTTGGGAACATTTCAAGTCCTTCTAGCTATTCGGAAATATACTATACATTGTCATTAACTATAGTCACCCTACTCTGCTGTCGAACATTAGAACTTACTCCTTCTATCTAACTGTATGTTTGTACCCATTAACTAACCTCTCTTTATCCTCACCTCTCCATTACCCTTGCCAGCTTCTGTTAACCACCATTCCATTCACTATCCATAAGATCCGTTTTTCTAGTCCTATGTTCATAGATCTCATGCCTGGGATATTTGTCTTTCTGTGCCTAGCTTATTTCACTTAATATAATGACCCTTTGTTCCATTTCATGTTGCTGCAACTGACGTGATTTCATTCTTTTTTATGACCAGATATTATTCCATTGCATATATATGCCACATTTTCTTTATCCATTCATTAATTGATAGGCACTTAGGTTGATTCTATGTCTCTGCTATTTTGAATAGTGCTGTGATAACATGTGGATGCAGGAATCACTTTGATATACTGATATCTTTTTCCTCTTGTTCTTCTTTTTTTTTTTTTTTTTTTT
>NW_016107625.1:1317086-1342272 GCF_001604975.1 Cebus imitator | reverse complement strand
TGGGTAATTTTTCTTTTTTGTGAGATAGGGTCTTACTCTGTTACCCAGACTGGAATGCAGTGTTGTAATCTCAGCTCACTGCAACCTCTGCTACCCAGGCTCAAGTGATCCTCCCACCTCAGACTCCCAAGTAGCTAGGACTACAGGTGTGTACCACCACACCTAGCTATTTTATTTTATTTTATTTTATTTTTGGTAGAGACGTGTTGCCCAGGCTGGTCTCGAACTCCTAAGCACAAGCAATTTGTCTGCCTCAGCCTCCTAAAGTGCTGGGATGATTCCCTCCCTCCCCCTCTTCCCCCTTCCTCCCTTCCTCCCTTCCTCCCTTCCTCCCTTCCTTCTTCTTTATGTTTTATTTTTATTTTTTGATAAATAGCCCCTAGGGGGATAGCTAGATCATATGGAATTTCTGGTTTTAGTGTTTTTTAGTTAAGAAATCTCCATACTGTCTTTTATAGTGGTTGTACTATTTATATTCCCACCAACAATGTATAAGTGTTCCCTTTTCTTTACATTCTTGCCAACATTTGTTATTTTTTTCACTTTTTAGTAATAGCCGTTCTGACAGTCAGATGATATCTCACTGTGGTTTTGATTTTCATTTCCCTGCTGATTAGGAAAGCTAAGCATTTTTTTCATATACCTGTTGGCCATTTGTATGTCTTCTTATGAGAAAGTGTATTCATATCCTTTGCCCACTTTTTAATGAGATTATTTGCTTTAAAAAAAAACTCGACTTGTTTGAGTTCCTTCCTTGTAAATTCTGGATATTAGTCCTTGTGAGATGAATAGTTTGTGAATATTTTCTCCTATTCAACCAGTTGCCTCTTCATTCTATTGATCATTTAAAAACGTTTAGTTTAAAATAGTCCAATTTGCCTGTTTTTGTTTTTGTTATTTGTGCTTTTGAGGTCCTAGCCTTAAAATATTTGCCTAGATCAATGCCCCGAAGTGTTCCCCAGTGTTTTATTTAGTAATTTTATTGTTTGCAGTCTTAATAAAGTCTTTATCTTGAGCTGATTTTTATATGTGGTGAGAGATAGGGTCCTGTTTTATTGTTCTGCACAAGCGTATCCAGTTTTCCCAGCACCACTTATTGAAGAGGGTTTCTTTCCTCAATGCAGGTTCTTGATGCTTTTGTCAAAAAATACATTGTCTGTAAATACAGGGATTCATTTCCCTGTTTTCTATTCTGGTCCGTTGGTCTATGTGTCTGTTTTTATACCAATACCATGCTGTTTTTGTTACCATAGCCTTGTGATATATTTTAAAGTCAGATAGTGTGATGTTTCCAGTTTTGTTCTCTTTGCCTAGGATTGCTTTAGCTATTCAGGCTTGTTTTTGGTTCTGTATAAATTTTGGGATTGTTTTTCTATTTCTGTGAAAAGTGATATTGGTATTTTGATAGGGATTGCATTGAATCTGTAAATCACTTTGGGTAGTATGATTATTTTAACAATCTTAATTTTTTTGATCTAGGAGCATGAGATGTCTTTGCACTTGTTTATGTCCTCTTCAATTTCTTTCATCAGCGTTTATAGTTTTCCCTGAAGAGGTCTTTTCCTTCCATGGTTAAATTTGGTCCTACCATGGTTAAATTTGGTCCTATTTTATTTTATTTTTATAGCTGTTGTAAAGGGGATTGCCATCTTTAATTCTCTTTCAGATAGTGCACTATTGGTGTGTAAAAACACTACTGATTTTTGTATGTTGATTTTGTATCCTGTAACTTTACTGAATTTATCCAATGTAAGAGATTTTTGGTGGAGTCTTTAGATTTTTCTAGATGTTAGATTATGTCATCTGCAAAGGGGGTGCAATTTGTCTTCCTCTTTTCCAATTTGTATGCCTTTATTTCTTTCTCTTGCCTGATTGCTCTGGCTGGAACTTCTAGTATTATGTTGAGTAGGAGTAGTGAAAGTGGGCATCCCTGTGTTGTTCCAGTTCTTAGAAGCAAGGCTTTCAGCTTTTCCCTATTCAGTATATTAGCTTTGGATTTGTCATATATAGCCTTTCTTAGGTTGAGGTATGTTCCTTTTATGCCTATTTTGCTGAGAGCTTTTGTCCTGAAGGAATGTTGAATTTTATCAAATGATTTTTTTTTTTTTTGCTTCTATTGAGATGGTCATATAGTATTTGTTCTTCATTCTGTTAATATGATGTATTGTGTTTATTGATTTGCATATGTTGAACCATCATTGTATTCATGGGATAAATCCTACTTGATCGTGGTGCATTATTATTGTTATTATTATTTTGAGACAGAGTCTCACTCTGTCACCTATGCTTAAGGGAGTGTAGGACTCCCTTAAGTATTTCTTGTAGGTATGGTCTAGTAGTAATTCCCTCAGGTTGGAGTGCAATGGCATAATCATAGCTCACTGCAATCTCAACCTCTTGGGTCCAAGGGATCCTCCTGCCTCAGTCTCCCACATAGCTGGGGCTATGGGTGCACACTACTATGCCTTAAATTAAATTATTAATTTAATTAATTAAAATTAAACGTTAAGTTAAAAAATTTTAAAAAATATATATTTTTGGTAGAGATGGCATCTTGCTTTGTTGCCCAGGCTGGTCTTGAACTCCTGGGCTCAAGTAATTATCCCACATTGACCTCCCAAAATTCTGGGATTACAGGCTTAAGCCGCGGAACCGAACGTGATATATTGTCTTTTTGTTGTGCTGTTGGATTTAGTTTGCTGATAGTTTGTTGAGGTTTTTTTTTTTTTCATCTGTGTTCAGCCAGGATATTGCCTTGCAGGTTTTTTTTGTATGTTGCGTCCTTGTCTGGTTTTGTTATCAAGGTAATGCCAGCCTTGTAGAATAAATTAGGAAAAATTCCCTCCTTTTTGATATTTTGGAATCCTTTGAGGAGAATTGTGTTAGTTCTTTGTAAGTTTGGTAGAATTTAGCAGTGAAGTCATTTAGTCCTGGACCTTATTTTGTTGGGAGACTTTTTATTACTAATTCAGTCTCATTATTCATTATTGGTCTGTTTAGGTTTTCTACTTTTTGATTCAATCTTGGTAGGTTGTATGTTTCCAGAAATTTATTCATTTTGTCTAGTTTTCCAGTTTGCTAGTATATAGTTGTTTATAATAGTTTATGATCTTTTGCATTTCTGTGGTATCAGTTGTACTGCCTTTTTCTTTTCATTTATAATTACATTTGAGTTGTCTCTTTTTTCTTGGTTAGTCTAGCTAGCAGTTAAATTTTATCTTTTCAAAACACTAACTTCTTGTTTGGTTGATCCTTTGAATTTTTTTTAAGTCTATTTCATTCACTTTTGCCCTAATCTTTATAATTTTTTTTCTTCCATTTATTTGGGGTTTGATTTTGTTCTTTTCTTGTTCTTTGTGATACATTGTTAGGTTGTTTATTTGAAATCTTTCTAGTATTTTGATGTAGGAATTTATTGCTATAAACTTTCTTCTTCACACTTCTTTGTTTGTATCCCATTGGTTTTGGTATGTTGTGTTTCAATTTTCATTTGTTTCAAGAAGTTTTTTGATTTTCTTCTTAATTTCTTCCTTGACTCAGTGGTCATTCAGTAGTATTTTTTTTAATTCCATGTATTTGTATAGTTACCAAAGTTACTCTTATAATTGATTTTTTTTTCTGTTGTGGTCTGAGGAGATAATTGGTATGATTTTTATTTAAATTTGTATGATTTATCCTGGAAACTGTTCCATGTGCTGATACAAAGAATTTATATTCTATAGCAATTGGATGAAATGTTCTGTAAATGTCTATTAGGTCCATTTTTGTCTAAAGTACAGTTTAAATCCAATGTTTCTTTGTTAATTTTTTTCCTAATGCTGAGAGTGGGGTGTTGAGGTCCCCAAACATTATTGTTTTAGAATCTGTCTTTTCCTTTAGAGCTACTAATATTATACATCTAGATGTTTCTGTGTTTGGTGCATGTGCTTAGAATTGTTGTATCTTCCTGGATTGATTCTTTTATCATTATGTAATGACCCTTTTTGTCTCTTTTTACTGTTTTAAAGTCCATTTTATCTGATATGTATTTAGGTACTTGTGCTAATTCTTGGTTTTCATTTGCATTGAATAACTTTTTCTGTCTTTTTACTTTCAGTCTACATGTGTCTTCACAGATGAGACGAGTTTCTTGTAGGTAACAAACAATATAGTTGGATAATATTTTTAACTCCATTCTGCCAGTTTATATCTTTTAAGCAGAAAGTTTAATCCATTTACATTCTTGGTTATTATTGATATGTGAGGGATTATTCCTGTCATTTTGTTAATCGATTTTTGGTTGTTTCGTATATCCTTTTTCCTTTCTTTCTTATTATCATTGTGGTTTTGTGGTTTTCTTTAGTGGTAGCATATGAGTTCTTTCTCTTCCTCATTTGTGTGTTTGCTCTACCAGTGGGTTTTACACTTTTGTGTGCTTTCATGATGGTAGAAATGATCCTGTTGCTTCCAAGTGTAGGACTCCCTTAAGTATTTCTTGTAGGTATGTTCTAGTAGTAATTCCCTCAGCTTTTGCTTGTTTGGGAAATTATTTATTCTTCATTTATGAAGTATAACTTTGCTGGGTATAGTATCTTTACTGGCAGTTGTGTGTGTGTGTGTGTGTGTGTGTGTGTGTGTGTGTGTGTGTATGTGTTTCTGTTTAGCAGTTTGAATGAATGTGTCCATCCCATCCCATTCTCTCCCGGCCTCTACAGTTTTTCCTGACAAATTTGCTGTTAGTCTGATGAGGGTTCGCTTATAAGTGACTTGATTTTTTTTTCTTGTGGTTTTTAACACATATAATTCAAATATTTGATCCATATATTGTGTCCCATATGTCACATAAGCTTTGTTTATTTTTTTTATCCTTTTATTCCTCTTTTGGTCTGCCTGGGTTATTTAAAAAGACCTGTATTCAAATTTTAAATTGTTCTACTTGGTCTCGTCTGTTGTTTAAGCTTTTTGAATGTATTTTGTATTTTATTCAGTGAATTCTTTAGTACCAAGATTTCTGTTTGGTTCTTTTTAATGATATCTGTCTCTTTGCTAAATTTCTCATTCATATCCTAGTTTTTCTGATTTCTTTTTATTGTTTAATCTGAATTCTCTTATAACTATTTTTAAAAATATCATTATTTTGAATTCTTTATCCTGGATTTCATAAGTCTCTTTTCCATTCAAGTCTATTGCTGAAGAATTATTGTGCTCTTTTGAAGGTGTCATATTTCCTTGCTTTTATTGTTTCTTTTGTTCTCATGTTGATAATTTGCACATCTGTTATAAAAGTCTCTTATTCCAGTTTTGTGAATTTGCTTTCATAGGCGAGGATGTTTTCCTGAAGATGTATCTATTGTGTTGGTTGGGTAGGGCACTTTGGCTTTGATTCTGAGTATGTGCAATAGTGTAACCTGCATGTAATTTCTTTGGGTGTAAATGCATCAGTAGTGTCTAACTTTTTAAGTGGCTTAGGGTGTGGTTGGTTGTGGTGGCTGTGGCAAAAATTTGCTGGGGATGGGACATCAGATGGGTCAGTCCTTGAGCCTCAGTAGTGGCAGTGGCAGGCTGAACATGCCTGTTCTTGGTATATACTGGTACAAGTATAAGAGGTCCAGGCAGGCTGATTCTTGGGCCTCCAGGCTTGCCTGAGAGGCGGCAGTGGCCAGGCAGGTGGGTAGATCCTTAGGTCCCCTCTGGGTGTCAGATGTGGTGTGGGAGATAGCAGTATTAGTGATGGGACCACCCTGTGGGACCCAAGTGGTCAATACTCTGTTGACAGTGGCTTCAACAGGCTAGGAGGGTCAGTTGCCAGGCCTGCAGGTGGCACATATGGCTGTGTGCCTGCCGAAGTGATAATAGCAGTTTGGGTGAGTCCATCCTCAGGCCCCCAGGAGGCATGCTCAGGTGCCAGTGGTGGTGGATGGGGCAGGGTGATTCCCAGACCCCTGGCTGGCATGCTTGAGCAGTGGGTGTAGACAGTGGGGCTGGGCCAGGTGGACATGTCCTCAGGCCCCCAAGTGCTGTGTGCCTGTGTGGTAGGTAGGGGCAGGGTGATCCCCAGTTACTCAGGAGAATGCTTGGTGGGGGTGACAGTGGCTGTGCTGTGGTCCTACTGCTGGGGAGGGCGGGGGTTGCTTTCAGTGGCAGCAACCATAGACAGGTGGTTGGAGAGCCCAGGTGGCAGCTATAAGCAGAGTAGCCTTTCCTCAGAGCACTTTTAAATGTGTTGTAGCCCTGCTATTGTGGGCAATAGAGTTGCTGCCTATGGCAGTCAGCTCTGGTGGTGGCTGCAGGCAGGGGATGTCAATGTAGCTTCAGATATGTGGAGAGATGGGGGTGTTGGGCCCAGGGTAGGATGCAATTTGGTGGGGGCTGGGCTCTCAAAATGGTGTCTTGCTGTAGCTGCTTAGGACTAGAGGGTGAAAGGGAAGGTGGGAATGGCATGAGCTCCATCTCTGGAGTAATGCTGTTGCTTGGTCTCCACACAGCTCCCTACATTAGTCTCAGGGCCTTTGTAGGTTGAGGGGCTTTCCTGTGGCTAGGATTGCAATCTGCAGTGGGAATGTGGACCACTGGGGGGTCAATTCCCCTTTCCTTGCATTGAGGAGCCTTTCCAGGTTTCTTGGAGTCCCAGAACAGCAGGCTGCCTTGCTTCCCTCTTCTTCCTTGCTTCCCTCTTCTTCCTTGCCTTAGGTGTTTTTTGTCACTTCTCTGTTGAATTCCAGTACTCTTTCTTAGGTGGTCTATTTGAAGTGTGATTATCTACCTGCTATTTCGGTTCTTCTTTGTGGAGGAGGTGAGTACCATATGCCTCTAGTCAGCCATCTTGGTTTTTGCATGTTTTTAATATTCACAGGAATAGTGTACTGCTTGTATGCTTACACAAATTGCTTTTGTCATTAGCATATATAAAGCTATACTTTGTTTATTTTCGTAATATATCAAATTACAAATATATATATTTTGTAATGTATCTTTCTGGTAATATTGTGATTCATTCACCAGGTAAATATTTGTGTTGCTTTTGATATTTTGATATTATAAAAGAGTGGCAATTGGAATTCTTGTGCCTCTCCTTAGGCACATGTGTGATTTTTTTTTTTTTTTTTTNTTTTTTTTTTTTTTGACTAGAGATAGAGTCTTCTGATCTAGTGTGTGAACATGTTAAAAGTTAATAGATTTTGCCAAACTGTTTTTCAAAGCTATTACACTAAATTTTACTTTCACCAGCACTGTAGGACTGACCTCACTGACTCTTGACATTTTCCAAACTGGTAATTTTTGCCAATCTGATGAAAATAAATTGGATCTCACTGCAGTTTGTAATTAATTCTCTGATTCCCTGTAAATGTAGTTTTCTTTTAATGTGCTTATTGACTGTTAAGGTTTTCTCTTCTGTGAATTGCCTGTTCACATCTGTGGCTATTTTTCTATTGGATTGTTTGGCTTTCCCCTTTTTGATTTGTAAGAAGTCTTTATATTTCACTGTAGAGAAAGTCTTTCTTATGTGTGTTTCTAACATTTCTCCTAGTTTAGTTTTTCTTTTCACTCATATTTTGCATCACGGAAGTTTTAAATTTTTGATTAGTCACATTTAATCAATGCGTTTTGGTCATATTTAGAAATATCCCCCTCTTCAGAGCTTATAAATATATTTTTTCCTTTTCTTCTTAAAATTTTAGAGATTTACTTATTTTATATATATATAAAAGTTTCAAGTAAATATTCAGTTTTCAAGTATTTTTACAAGAATGAACAGATATGTCATTTTTTCAATTGATGGGTAAAATCGTATCTCTCATATCAGGTTATCATATGTGTGTTTCAGGCTCTCTATTCTATTCCATTGTGCTATTTATGTATTTCTATGCTAATATCACAATATCCTAACTACCATCACTTAAAATGTAGTATTCAATAAGGCATGTAGTTATTAGTTTTCCAGTTATCTTGGATATTGTGGTTCTTTTGTGCTTTCATGTTAATGTTCAGGAAGTCTGTCAAGTTCCATGAAAAATGCCTTTGGGATTTTAATTTTATCATGTTATATTTACATACTGATTCTGGGAAAATTGACATCTTTACATCTTTATTCACAAAATATTTTATTTCTTCATTTATTTAGGTTTTCTTGTAAGCTTTTGTAAAGTTAGACTTATTCCTAGATACATTAGAGCTTTTGTTATTGTAAATGTGTTCTTTCTTGAAATAATAACTAGAATCTTTTTTTTCTGGTGTTTTTATAGGAGCAGTTAATTCATATGACATGATGATTAATTAAGAAAATTTGTTAAACTCTCTTAGTACAGTTTGTTTATAGGTTGTCTTACATTTTCTATGTAGCTGATTGTATGACATGTGGATATAAATAAATTGTTATTTTCTGATTGTTTTTTTTTTTTTCTTTTTTTGGAGACAGAATCTCACTGTGTCACCCAGGCTGGAATGCAGGGTGCTATCTTCAGTCACAGCAACCCCAGGTGCAAGCAATTCTCATCCCTCAGCCTCCCAAGTAGCTGGGATTACAGACGTGCACTACCACACCCAACTTTTCATATTTTTATTATAATAGAGATGGGGTTTTGCCATGTTGTCCAGGCTGGTCTCAAATTCCTGGCCTCAAGTGAACTGCCTGTCTTGGCCTCCCAAAGTGCTGGGATTATAGGCATGAACCACTGCGCCTGGCCATGTTTCTGTTTTGAAAGCGAGTGCTTAAATATGACAGGAATGTCACGTTTAAATATGATATGTTTTAAAAGTGAACACGTAAATATGATAATTAGTGTATATTTTGATAGCTACCTTTCAGTAAGTTAAAGAAATTATCTTCTAATTATAGATTGGCAAAATATCATGAAAATGTAGTAAAAATTACCAAACGCATTTTCATGTCTTTTGAGATGATGATTGGCTTTTTTTCTCTCTTTGAATTTGTTAGAGTGACTAATTATGTAATCAAACTTTTAAATGTTAAATCATCTTTGCATTTTGGAATGAACCCTATTTAGTCATAAGAAATATATATACATACATACAACCCATTTAGTCATACATGCACACGCCCTGTCGTGTGTGTGTGTGTGTGTGTGTGTATGAAGATATGTATTTGATTTACTTGCAGTTTATTTAGAAACTCTCATTTATAGTCATAAATTAGATTAACTCATCATTTATCTTGTTCTTACTCTCCTTGTTCTTGTAACACGATTCTGCTGGCTTCTTATGGGGTAACCAAATAAACTTGGGAAATAAGTATTAGCAAGTAATTTAGGTAGTCTCCAGAACAAATGGAAGTAGAATGTTGAGCCACAGTAACATGTAAGATGGGAATGGAGGCATTGGAGAGAAAACATAAGGGAAGAGGATTACCTTTAGACTTCAAGTCAAGTATGCATGTTAAAATATTAAGACTAAGCATTAAAGAATAGAAACAATATATAACTCTTGAACCGATAGAGGTGGAAAAGGGAGAATGCAATCTGTTCAGTTTTGTCTTTGATCATTTATTATCTGACATTCTTGGATCTAATCCTGCTGTGGACTGTTCTGCAGATTCTCACATGTGGCATCCTCCTATGTTTTTTTTTAACTTTTGGAAGATGAGTTTATATTCAGTGGGGCTGGCTTGAGAGAATCCTGTGTGGCTGTGTTGAGGTCTCATCCTCCAGAGAAGTTTGATATTTGCTAGTGCTAGGTGGTGAGTGGGAGGAGCATGGGGATATCACAAACTCAAGGACCTTGGTTTGTGTTAATGTCTTCTCCTGTGGGTTCTCAGACTTGACAGATAGTCTAACTTCAAATCCCAACCTTGTGTGATTTGTGGGCCTAGAGTCATGATTTTCTTAAGGGACTCTTATTTTCCAACATGGAGCCTGAGCTTCAGACAAAACTTCCTTGTTCTCCCCAGTGCAAGTAGAAATATGTTTTTTTTTTTTTTTTTTTCTGATCTACTCACTTACTGATAGGAAGATCTTTGAGGCTGCTAGCTTGATGGGTGGGTCTCAATTCCAACTCACTGCCTCAGTCAAGCCCAAGGGCTCATCTATTTCCCAGCAGTATTTAAAGCCCTGTCCCCATGATCTCTGACAATCTGCTGCCTAGACAGCCATTCACCTTTGTTTAGGTTCCCTCTTAGCTTAGCAGTGCATCTAAGGACTATTTATTATACTTTATCCAGCACATCTTAGTGTTTTTAGTGAATTTTTCCATTCCTTCCTCTTAGGACTGACACAGAATTCTCTTTACAAATTTGGCAAGTATGATGATGTGTACCTTTTCTCAGCATGGTAGACAGTGGGCTGTAATAGATAAAAAGTACTTTTATCGACTTAACAATATATGTGTTCCACAGTTTCTTTTTACATATGTGTATATCACTTTGCTATACATTATTATTCTATAAGAAGTAGCACTTTATGTACTTTTTCAGATAAACCTTCTGAAATTCACTAGTTGTATATTCTTCAGTAATTTTAAGAATTCTAGTTTTAAATAATTTTTAGTGGATATCATTATTGTTTTGTGGCCTATTTTCTATTTCTTCTGACAACACATCTCACTTTTTAAAATTTCCAATTTGAAGCTCTAAGAAGGATGAGGACATTTTTTTTCTTGTTAATAGAGACTTAATGGAATTTAAATAAATTCTGTGCTGTCTGTTTTCTAATCTTTTTTGGAGAAAGAAAATAGGCCTGATTATTTTGAATTTAATAACAAGAATTTAAAAAATCTTAGAGTTCATTCTTACCTTAATTTACAAATGAGACAACTGAGATTCAGAACAGCTTTGGAATTTATTGAAGAACAATTGAGCTGATTGAACATGAGAATCAGAAAGAGATCTGCTTAACTAAAGCTACAAATCAGACCCCTGCTCACTCTACTGTATTTTAACAGAAGTAGAGAAAGTAAGTTGGTTTGATAGCCCACTCATTCACTAGAAATTTGTGTCTGAGTGTACTTTATTCATCCATCTAGTCAGGGTCTGCAAGACAGACCCCCACAAATAGTGACCCCGACATATTACTAGTTCTTTATCAGCATAGATTACAGTCTCCCTTAGATTATCTCAGTAGAGTACATATTTACATTAATCTCTAAATACTAAACCACAGTGGTGGAATTACTAGTATGGGAGTTTATGCCAACTGTTCCCTTTTCCTTTCGGCTAATGAATATGTAATTGTCTTTCAAGAGATTAAAGAACACATCAAATATACCGTGAGTGACTCCAGGCAGGCACTCAGGTGCATCAGTTCTACCCCTAGAAGAAATAATGCAGTGCCATGCCCAACGTGGTATCCTATAAATGTTCACGAATGTATGCATGGGTGAATGAAGTGCATGGTGAAGATGAACACCATATGTGACTCTTTAGAGTTTAGGCTTTGCAGATTTGTTATAACTTATTTTTAGATTACACAATAAGGTGAGGAAAATTTCTGAGATTTGGAACATCTACTCTATAGAGCAGCCAATGAGATTACTTCCCTCCGACCCTATCATCCTAAAAGAAAATAATTGGTGGATGAGAGAAAGGGCATGAGTATGAACTTCTCTTTTCAGTTCTGAGGACAACTTAATTTGGGAATAATGCTGTTTTCTTTATGTTTTTGTTTTTTGGGCAGGGCAAAATTCCGTTATAACTTCTTATTACAGAGAAGTTTCTAATTATAGTGATTCGGATTTTGTAATAATGAACTGTTTAGAAAAGTACTTATTGAGCTTTGTATGAGTGTATTTTTGTTCTTCCCAAAATTTCTTGCAATAAATATGAGCTACTTTGTAAAGATGAAAAGAAAATCATCTATAATCTTACCTATATAAATTTTACAAAATTGTCATTCTGTATATTACTTATGATTCCCTCCTATTTTGCACTGTTTTTCTTCAGTAATACAAAAAGTTGTCATTGTGCTTTAGTGTGTTAATTATTCAATTCAGTGGTTTTTGAATCAGCATATTTAAATTTATTTTTGAAAACTTGTTATAATTTAAATCATGTCTCATTTTTACTTAGTAGGAGAAAATTAATACGTTTATATTCTGCTTCCCCATTTCAAGTTTTTATCTATATAGTAAGTAATTTTAATCCCAGATTATTATTAAATTGCTATTTTATTAATAGGTATAGCTTCTTTCAAGAATTATTTTTGATATCTGCTTTATGAAGAACAATTATTTAGAATGATGTTCTGTGGGTTTTAATGCTTGCTGCCAGGGTCTTGTATTTATTGTGTGTGTGTGTGTTTGTTATTTTCTTATGACTTAAATAATGTATATACTTTCTCTAGGAAGGAAGTATAGATGGAATGTAGATGGCATTCTTTATAATATTCACATTTCTATGACTTTTTATTGTCCTCATATGAAAACATCAATGTGCTTAGCGTGTATCTCAAAAAATTTCTCTTCATAATGGGTCTGTTCTTAGCAATTCTGATTCTCTTTCTCCTCAGACATTTGACTTGTTAATTAATTTATTTTTTACCTCTAAACTCTTAGAATTTTTCTTTACCACTGAGATCCCAAAATCTCATCAAGATATGACTACATTTTAGTTGCTTTTAATTAACTTTGTTTTGTAATCTATATAAACTTAAATCAGTAATCTGAGATCTTTCTTTTTAGGCAAAAACTTGTCTTCTGTTTGGAGCTGTGTTTCTTCAGCTTTATTCTAACCTTTCTTGGATTCCTCGCGCATCTATAGTGTTTTTCTTATATGTGCCTTCTTTTCTTTTGTTTGCGTTATCTCTGACTCTTTATTCTGTTCTTGCCATCTCTGACACTTTTGAGTGTTGGGTGAATTTCTTGTCTTCTACCTGCCGTTTCAGTTTTCTGGAATTCTTATACTTCATTTCATTGCCTGCATTGCTGTTTTTAATTCAGAAATTGTTTCTCAATTTGCTCTGCTAGGTGCAATAATGGCTTCCAAAGATATCCATTACTTAATCCTGAGAGCCTGTGGCTTCTACCTTGCATAGCAATAGGGACTTTTCAGATGTGTTTCAGTTAAAGATGTTGAGATGGGGAGATTCTCTTAGATTGTCTGGGTGGGCTCAGTGTATTCACAAGAGTCATCAAATGTGGAATAAGAAGGAAGAAGTTTGAGTGTCAGCCACGTGAGAAAAACCTGACTAGTCATTACTGACTTTTGAAGATGACAGGTGGCCATGAGCCAACAGATGTGGGCAGCCTCTAGAAGTTGAACAAGACAAGAAAATGGATTCTCCCCTAGAGCTTCTGGGAAGAAACACAGCCCTGTCCTCTCTGTGGTTTTAGCCCCATGAGACCTGTTTTGGACTTCTGACCTCTAGGACTGTAAGATAATAAATGTGTATATTTATGCAGCTAAATTTATAGGAGTTTGTTAAAGTAGCAATAAAAAACTATTTCAGTGAAGCTTTTACTGATTTCTTTTGTCTTCATAATGACTTCCTCTATTTTCATTGTTACTATATTAACAAAACATATTGAGAACAAAAATCAGAGATGTCCCATCATTTAATCTTTTCTATCTCTTCTTTTTTTTTTTCCCTCCCATGCATCTGCCTCAGTGGGAGGTGATTTATTCTTCAGTGGGAGATCAATGATCATCTCCTTTGATTACATTTTTCCCTGTTATGTTCCATAATTGTTTTTCTGTCATTATAGCCCTGACTATCTTATTGGCTTATAGTCCAATTGCAGTTAAATTGGATTCTCTCTGAACTATGTGGGTTTTCTGCCTGAGTCTATTAGCCCCTGAAGAAGCAGGAAAGCCCATTCACACTGCCCTTCTGACTACTATTGGAGATGCTTTAAGAGTCTCCACTGCTTATTCTCCTGACTTGCTGCTTTCTGCAAACAATAAGAGAGGAGATTTAATTCCTCTATCAGTTCAGTCCTATTGTCATAAATCTAACTGAAATTCCTCTCAATTCTTAGGCATATTATACCCTCTCTATTTTTAATTCCTGGTATATTTTCTACTCTTTCAATATTTAGCTGCTAATATTCATGAAATACAGAGTTCTTATCCAGAATCCTCTTAGTATAGGATTTTAAATCTGAAATAGACCTTTTGTATAAGTTAGTCCAATTTCCTCATTTCACAGATGATAAAATTGAAACGAGTTATGTCATTAAATATGTATGGTTTTTGTGATATTACATTCAATTGCTGAGAGAAAAGAAATGGCATAGGACAGGGCACTTTTCTCTACCATTAGAGAAAATCTGTCAGTTTTACTCATCTTAGTACATTGTGGCTTAAAAAGATAATTTATACTTTTTTGTAGTGTTTCTTTGTGGGAAGGGCTAAGAAGCTTCATGTATCCCTGCTTAACTTTGTTGCTACTTAGTTCTCGGAAGTTGGAATGCTGTGAAATAATATATGCCTGATATTTGGTTTAAGCTTTTCTTGATTCAGAGAAGGTACATAGAAACTAATGAAAAGAAGAAACTTATATTTGTCTTGACAAGGTTTAAATATCCTTTACAGAAAGGAAATTTGTAAAGTTTAAACATTTTTGGAAATATCTTAAATGTATGCAGGAAATCAATATATAGTTAGCATATAGTCCATGGAACAGTTAGATACTTTACAACAATGAATAAGGAAGCTGGAATCTCTGTCCCTATAGGGTTTCATAGCCTAGTGTAGAGGGGATTAACAAATAACTAAGCAATTATGATACAGTGATTCCCTGGACCAGCAGCCTTGGCATTACTTGGGGCCCTACCTCTGATCTACTGATTCAGAAGTTCTTGGGGATGTGTCAGCAATCAGTGTTTTACAAACTCTCAGGTAATTCTGATACAGGAAACTGCTGTTTTCTCAACCAGAGTTGAGAGAGAGGGTGTTGGGGCGGGGTGGGGAGGAGAGAAAGTGAGAGCACAGCACATTACAGCTGAAGCTGAGAGTTTGAGTCATTAATATCTTGAGTTGAGGCTGGAAAGGCAGGTAAGTAAGGTCTGATAAGATGATTGAAGAGTCTAGACTTTTATCTAATGTGCACTCATAAGCCATTAAAACATATCCAGTAGGGAAACAGCTTGATCAAATTTGTTTTTTGGTTTTTTTTCAAGACCGAGTCGGAGTCTTGCTTTGTCACTGAGGCTGGAGTGCAGTGGAATGATCTTGGCTCACTGCAGCCTCCACCTCCTGGGTTAATGTGATTCTCTTGCTTCAGCCTTCTGAGTAGCTGGGATTACAGGTGCCCGCCACCATGTCTGGCTAATTTCTGTATTTTTAGTAGACGGAGGTTTCACCATGTTGGCCTCTGACCTCAAGTGATCTGCCTATCTTGGCCTCCCAAAGTGCTGGGATTACAGGCATGAGCCACCATGCCTAGCCAGAAACAAGGTTCTTGAAACGGTAGGAAGGGTTGGGAGAGCACTTGTGTGATGAAGGGCACAACTTGTCTGCTGTAACAGAAGAGAAAAATGGATTATTGAACAGATAATTTTGTCTTTTTGGTGGGAGAAAAGTGAGGAGGGAGTTCCAATCTGATTATTTGTATTTTTCTCTGGCAACTCTGATGAAGAAAGGGAAGATGGGGTTCAAAAGTTGGAGAATGATAGGTAAGCTTAAAATAGTCATTGTACAGGATATGTAGAGTAATAATTAGGGGGAACCAGATTATCATGTAGCATTGAAGTTCCAGTTGAAGATAGACGTCATTAATTTATACAGGCATCAATCTGCAGATGTGTTGGTTTTCCCTAACTTTTCTCAGAAGCCTTAGTGTACATGTGGAAATAGCAACAAATTGGATTCATCCAAGACTGATGCTATTCTAATATATTGTTTTGGAAGTACAATGGGATAAGGAGATGGAAAGATAAAACCTTCTACTTCCTTATCAAAAGGTTCCAAAATCCAAGAAACTCTGAAAACTGAAGATTTTTCATAACTCATTTGGTTTTAAAACTCCTCTGAATGGATTGATATGAGGTTGTTTATGCCTTCATATATCAAATTTAATATAGGTGTTCATGTTTTGCTTTCTAAATTGCGTGATTATAGAGTGTTGCCCTAAACTCTGCTGTGGATGTTATATTGTGTATGGAATATGAACTGTGCAACTGTTCTTAAAACCAGAAAAATTCTGAATTCTAAAGGAATCCTGGTTGGGCGCATTGGCTCACGCCTGTATAATCTCAGTACTTTGGGAGGCTAAGGTGGGTGGGTGGATCACTTGAGGTCAGGAGTTCAAGACCAGCCTGGCCAACATAGTGAAACCCTGTCTCTAATAAGAAAATAAAAAAAATTAACCAGGCATGGTGATATGCTCTTGTAATTTCACCTACTTGGGAGGCTGAGGCAGGAGAATTGCTTGAGCCTGGGAGGCAGAGGTTGCAGTGAGCCAAAATCACACCACTGCACTCCAGCCTGAGCAACAGGGTGAGACTATCTCAAAACAAAACAAAACAAAACAAAACAAAACAAAACAAAACAAAGCAAAAAAGGAAGCCTGACTCCAGCATCTTCAAGAAGAGATTGTGTTTCTGTGTTAGCAATAAAGAGGTTGAAAGGATATACTATGGAATCTAAGCTAGAGAAGGGAAAAAAAGGGGAAGATGGGGAGGGTTATCCACTGGGAAAAATAGAAGAGTCAAGAAAATAGGTAATTTCAGAGAACTGAAGTATTGGGGGTCAAGTGAGAAAATTAAAGAATGGGAAGTTGTGATGAGTAATTAGAATGTCTCTAATTTCCAAAGGGCGTCAGTTTTGGGTGATTACAATGTCCAGGGTGTGGCCATGGAGGTGGGCAACTGAGCTGTAATGGAATGAGGGATGAGGTCAAGAGAATGAGAGGTAAGAAAATTAGGTGGATGACCCAGAGTGATGGCAAGATTTGGGATGGAATGGGATACTATGAGCCAAGTTTTTCTTCAATGAATGAGGCACTGTGGAAGGTACAAACAATACCAAGATGTGTAAGACAAGGTCTTCACTCTTTCCCTGGACTGTGATCTCTTTACAAAGCAGACAAGTAAAGAGATAAATCATTATACAGTATATTAAGTATGATGTTTGAAGCATAATCTAAAAGCAATTGAAGTCTAGATAAGGAAAAGAGAATTGAGATGCCTGGGTAAGTCAGAAGACTAACCACTTAATTGCTTCATATTGTTCCTGGAATTTTCAGTGTTTGGTAAACATTTATACATAACCTATGGATATTCAGTGGAATATTTGATCAATAATAGTGGTTAAAAGTCTTATATATCTTAGGTAATTTATTAGACACAAAGCAAAATGAAAATGAAACAGTAGAATGTGAACTGTCTTCAAGATACATTTTTCGATTTTGGAACTTCTGAGTAAGTGTAAGGCTTCAAGAATGACTTACTTTATGTGATGCATAATTTTCTAATTTCTCTTTTGTTGCTTATTTTCTAATTTTGTTTACATAGTTTTGTTGACTATATTATTCTATTTTAAAGTGTCTCAGTTCTTTTTAGATTTAAGTGAGAATATAAATAAGCAAATATATTCTTATCAATGATATTGAAAAATAAGTAAAAATGTTATAAAACGTTATCACTCCACACTTTAAAAAAATATGCTGCATCTAATCTAAGTATATTTTAGTTGCAGAGCATTGTCGAAGTGTCAACTACTCTCTGGAGGTTACGTTGGGTCCTCCATAAAGAAAAAAATATTCTCATGTCATAGATTGGTTGACAAGTGCTATTCTGGGGTTAAGGAGTTGTGGGGGTAGGCAGTGCTGACCACAGGAATGTTGAGCAGCAGATGCTGGCTTTGGGCAAAGAACCTTTGATGCGCAGTGACTTCTTTGAAATGTTGGGAATGATGGTTCTTGTGGGAACCTGCATTACAAAATGTCTATCCCACTGAGAATAGAAATGCAGAATAATAGGGCAATGATACCATATCTAGAAACCATCTGTGTTTACAGATTCTCTAAATAACAGGTCAAATAGATTTTACTATGGTAAATATTCCAGTTGCAATATTCTGCAACATTTTTGTCTGTCTCAAGTATTTTAAGCAAGATTTCTGGACCATGTGGCTTTTCTCGTAGACTTCAGTGACATGCAACCACTGAGAAGAGACCTTGTCATTTATTTTACTCCAACCGCCTTTGATCTTGAGGACAGTAATATTGTGAGAAACCTTGGGGTTTCTACATAATCACAAGATGGTATACAGGACCAAATGTTCAAATTCTTTGCTTTTGGTTTTCTGTTGCATATGCTATAGAAGTCTTGTGTTACCTCTATAGCTTTAAATTTGGGTCTGTGGCTTGGTTTTCATTATCTTTTCTTCTTTTTCTTTTAGTTCACAGCCATGAATGAACCACAGTGCTTCTACAATGAGTCCATTGCCTTCTTTTATAACCGAAGTGGAAAGCATCTTGCCACAGAATGGAACACAGTCAGCAAGCTGGTGATGGGACTTGGAATCACTGTTTGTATCTTCATCATGTTGGCCAACCTACTGGTCATGGTGGCAATCTATGTCAACCGCCGCTTCCATTTTCCTATTTATTATTTAATGGCTAATCTGGCTGCTGCAGACTTCTTTGCTGGGTTGGCCTACTTCTATCTCATGTTCAACACAGGACCCAATACTCGGAGACTGACTGTTAGCACATGGCTCCTTCGTCAGGGCCTCATTGACACCAGCTTGACGGCATCTGTGGCCAACTTACTGGCTATTGCAATTGAGAGGCACATTACGGTTTTCCGCATGCAGCTCCACACTCGGATGAGCAACCGGCGGGTGGTGGTGGTCATTGTAGTCATCTGGACTATGGCCATCGTTATGGGTGCTATACCCAGTGTGGGCTGGAACTGTATCTGTGATATTGAAAACTGTTCCAACATGGCACCCCTCTACAGTGACTCTTACTTAGTCTTCTGGGCCATTTTCAACTTGGTGACCTTTGTGGTAATGGTGGTTCTCTATGCTCACATCTTTGGCTATGTTCGCCAGAGGACTATGAGAATGTCTCGGCATAGTTCTGGACCCCGGAGGAATCGGGATACCATGATGAGTCTTTTGAAGACTGTGGTCATTGTGCTTGGTAAGTTTTGTCTTGGCTATAACTTACTTTATAGATTCCCAATGGCTTAACATAAACCACATTATTTTATGACAGAGGTAAACAACAGTATGAATATTCACCAGATATATAAGCAGGAATTACAAGGGGATGAGGCACCTTTATATTAAATGTCAGCTTATGAGTTTTTCTAAAATTATAGAATTAGCATTAGGGAAACATGGGTCTCAGTGGTACAATATAAATGATGATGATGTAAAAGATGTCATTGAAGAACTTGGAATATCTAATATTGAAAATACCAGAATTACTAATCAAACTCATTTAGTTTTTCTTACAGCCTAAATTGCGAAACTTTTGCATTATGGTCTCTGTATTGCAGATTTTCAGATAGAAAGTGCTTTAGTAGAATATGAATATGCGTCCATATATAGTTATTTTTATTAGTCTATTCTGTAATTGTTACTACATTATAGGCAAGTATATCAAGGTTTACTGAACAAAACGGATCGGAATTAATGATATTCTCTGATGGTCATCTTCATGAAAACTTCCTCCTTTTCTTTTAATTTTCTGTTTGTAGTAATGATGGATAATTCATATTTCAAGGTGAGGAGCAAGATTTGTAGACTCAAATACCTTCTGCTTTTAAATAAGCATTGTTTTTCCTGGATGAAAAATTCATAATAGTGATCAAGAATAATATATTTATTCACTTACGTGTGTAGAAGGTAGTTAAAGAGCACCTACTATGTTCTAGGCTCTGTGCTGGCTCCTGGGGATATACCCATGAAAAGAACAGATATGGACATTTCCTTTGAAGCTTAGAGTGAGAATTTTTAAAAATAATTACCCAATGGAATTACATATTCTCCTTAGACTATATTCAGGTTAACATTTGATCAGCTTAAAAAAATCTCTTTTAAAAACCTTTCATCATATCATCTTTCCCTATGGAAACTGAAAAAACCTTTTATCACCTCCTCTTTCCCCACATAAATTCAATGGGAAGAGTTCATATGATTCTCTGTGCTCCAATTTGTATAGCATTTTTGAGTGAATGTAACATGGAATTATATGGCTCCACTGGAACTCTGGGAATTCCCTTAATTTTAGCCACTCGAAGGAGACAGTGTCTTAATGATCATAAAATAAAGCAGATTGATGCATAGGGCCCATCTGTTTTGGTTAGGGTGAATGCATCATGGACGTCATTTCCAGCTATACTCGGCCCTCTTGTAGACCTGTGAGAATAATAACTAAGCCTTGGGATCATTGACACACCTAAAACCTTACCCAACTAACTGAAACACTGAGGACTCCATCACCCATTGTCTTATTCTATCCAGTGAAGATTAGTGAATTACAAAAATGGTCCCTCTGTATGTTTATTAACAGGACCTTAAGCACACCTACGCCACAAGGCCTTATTTTCCGTGATGTGGACGAAACACATCTTGGTTTACCATGGATGCTATTTTTGTATGAAATAAAACATGAGACATTAAATAACATGAGACATTGTACTTCTATATTGACTCAAATGTTTATTTGTTGATGATCTAAATGTTGGTTGATGTTTTTTATATGTATGAACTTTTTCTATTACAGTGCTACTCATAGTTCATAGAATTGCCAGCAGCAAATGACTACTGAACTTGGGACTACTAACCTGCCAAGTTCTTGTTTTAATTTTGACCTTTGTATAATATCTTGTGTATTACAGTGTGCATTGTACTGAATGACTCATGTAATACTAACTTTTGTGCATCATTGAGTTGTTCTTCAGGTTGAAATAATCATTTTGAGGCTATAGGAGCTAGTGTTTGAGTGTACATCTGCCCAAAATGCCTCTTTCCCATGCCTAACCACTGCCGCTATACAACCACTAACTTTAAAATAAGAGAAATAATATTTAAACTAGTATACTCCACAAAGATCTAATGCAGTTGACAGCTTTGGAATAAACAGCATGATTTTTAAAGCTATGAGTTGGAAGAAGTGTTAGAATAACATGGAAAATCCCATCAGGGTGATGGGTCAAGGTATTTGGTGAAGAAAGATGGGGATACGATTGTAATATAGGAAGCAGAAATTAAATGGACCATAGCCTTTTTGAGGAAAGTAGCGAGAATAAGAGAATGGGCAGGATGTGGGCAGGTAGTGGTTGGAAAGCTTAGAATAGGGAAGTCACAGTCCTAACAGATGTTTGTCAAGGCATGGTGCCTAATGCCATTCGTACAATATGCTCCCTGTTTGAATTGTAAATGTCCATCCTTAGATAGGCATGGCAATATGGAAGACATGGGTTGGTCTTGTCATAATGTAGGCAAACCCCAAAATTGGGGCCCAGCCTGGGAGAGTTCTTGTCTCTGCCCAGGAAGGAATTCAAGAGTAAGCCAACAGTGAAAGAAAGCAAGTTTATTAGGGCAACGGTATACAGCAAAATGACCACTACGTCGGCTGAGCAGGGCTGTCTCCTAGGCAGGATAGCACAGAGTAGCACTCATGGATTGCTGCCTAGCTATATTTGTACCCACTCTCCTCCCCTCCCCTCCCCTCCCCGCCCCTCCCCGCCCCTCCCCTCTGCTCCCCTCTCCCCATTCCTCCCCTCTCCCCCTCTCCCTTCCCCTCTCCCTTTTCTTTTTTGAGACAGAGTCTTGCTGTATCACCCAGGCTGGAGTACAGTGGCACAATCCCAGCTCACTATAGCCTGGACCTCCTGGGCTCAAGCAGACCTCCCACCTCAGCCTCCCAATGAGCTGAGAGCTGAGACTACAGGTGCATACCACCACACCCAGCTTTTTTTTTTTTTTTTTTTTTTGTAGAGACAGGGTTTTGTCATGTTGCACAGGCTGGTCTTGAGGTCCTGGGTTCAAGTGATCTTCCCACCTTGGCCTCTCAAAATGCTGGGATTGTAGACATGAGCCACCATGCCTGGGCCTCCACTCTTAATTATTCGTGAACTTCCTGGAAAAGGGATGGGGAGTTCCTGAAACCATGTAAGTTTAACTTCCAAGTCATTGCCATCACATTTTTAAAACCTCATGGTGCTGGTAGGAGTGTCTGATGCAAATGTATTATAATTTCTGGTCCTTGCTAATTCTGGTTGGTTTCTTTGCTACATCCTGTTTTGATCAGCAGGGTTGTGAAAACAAGTCCTGCTGACCTCGCACTTCAGTAGGAACAAGAATTCTGGTCTACTCGAAGTTCTTCTCTTTGTAAATTAGTCAGTTGATAATCTGGTTATTTTACTTCGGTTTGTGCATATTTGGTTTTTAATATTTGTCTTTACTGATGGACAGCCAGCTGTGTGAGGGCAGGCAGGATTGTAATGATTTGTTGTCTGTTTTTTCCACATTGCCTGTCACGGCTGTTTGGTACACAGTAGGTACTCACAGGAGTGCATGTGATGACAAAACCAAGTTTCTGTGCCTTCAAAACTGAAGAACAGAGCCACTGTAATGAATCCACTACAGTAAATGCCACTTTATTCAGCTATGTGGGAGCCAAGCCTAGCGACTCTCTTTCGTTCCATGCTTTCTAAAATACAGCAGCTTGGAAAACGCCTGGCTACAATGGGTGCTCAGTAAATAATGTGTTTGTTTTACTTTCATTTATCCTGGGAATGATCAAAATGACCCCTGGGTTTTAGACCTATTCAGTCTTCATGATCAAGAGAACAATTTGTTGGTCAGCAACTGAATTCCTGTGAGTCAACTTATATTAAAATAAAGGCACCTTTGAAATTAATGATGGGCAATATCAATGGTTGGTTTTTAAGCATGATCTTGTATTTAGCTGCTTTTGAGTGAGTACTGGACCTTAATAATTATTTTTAGTTGTGAAATACTTATGTGGCATAAATCATGTGCTATCTTAGAAATCAGTATTTGTAAATAACAACCCTATGGAGTATAGGTACTGTTATTGATTTGTTATCCTAATTTTCCAGATGATAAAAACTGAGGTGAGGAGAGGTTAGGTAACGCTTCCACCACCATACAGTTAGTAAGTGTAGGAGCTGGGATTCAAGGTCAGGCACTTGGGTTTCAGAGCCCAAGTATTTTTTCCCTCCATGTTATTCTATTTCTCTTTAATCAAAACAACTAGCAGCACATGCTGTATGAGTTATGACATTTGAACAGCAAGCCGTGTGCTATTAAATTGAAACACTGTGATCTCATTTGTTTCTGTTGAAACTGCCTAGCCTTGCTGCCTGGGCTTTGTTTCCCTGGGCAGAAAAAGCTTTTAAGGGAGGAATCTTTTCTTCCTTTTGCTTCTGATGACTCTCATTTCATCCACCCTTTTCCACTGTTTGTTGTTGTAGCACCACTAACGAATGGCTTCTGATTGAGGGAGGATTTTGTTCAAGGTATAGTTAACTTGAAGGTTCATTGTCCTAGCATGAAGTCATGTAATCCCCTCCCTAGGCTTGAAGTCTCCCTACTTGACATTTTACCAAGAATTCCTTCTGAGTCGGTTCCACCATTGAATCAGAGTGGCAGTCAAGATGTTCTTCCTTATTTGACCACGGCGTGTCTTGAATTATAAGTCCTTTCCTTTCTGGCTGTATTCTTTGTGATGACGCTTCTGTCTGGGATACTTAGTAAGGAGGAAAACCAGAATTTGAAAAGAGAAAATCATGGTTAAGTTGTGGAAATTTTTACACCTGAGTCCTGGGAGAGACATAAAGTAAAATGAATCCAGGTGTGGCTCATCTCTTTGGGGAGAAAGGGAGTGTTTTGGGGAGACAAAAATAGTGTTTTGGAGGGACAAAACACTGTTTTTCTAGTTTGATCTGTTCCGATTAGAAACGATCACCATGGAAGCCAAATTACTCCTTATGTGTTATATACTCTGTGCTAGGTTCAGTACGCAGCCTTACTCTTTTGTGTTGTTTATAATCTTACATCAAGGAGTTGCATTTTCCTCATTTTACTTTGAGGGAACTGAATTAGGATGGGATAAGTAGCTTGTCTAAGATCGTTCTTTTTGTAAGTGGCAGAGCTGGAAATCAGCTGTCAGATTCTTGTAGACCATGCCTTTTGGTCACAGGACATGGACTCTTCACATACCATGGTGACTGTCACCAGTGGTGACAAAAGTGGAAGTCAGATAAGTTTAAGACCTTGTTTTCTTGTTCATTCTGATGAAAAATTTAATTTGGATGTACCCTGTTAGTAAATCTGTATGTACTTCTCTTTTCAGTTTACTTCAACAAACATGTTGTTGAGTGCTAATGGTGTGCTAACGTATAAAAGAACATTCTTTATAGAGCTTATGATGTAGTAGAGGAGACTAAAAAAGAGTTGCAAAGCGCTCAGGTTCCTGTGGTAGTAGAGTTATGGGCAGAGAGGGATGACGAGTAGAGGGACAGGAGGGGCTCCCAGAGGAGGCAATATTGAGCTGAGTCTTGCTGGATGTAGAGGAGCTTGCCTTACTGTAGCATTGGGTGGAGGAGAAGGTGACCAGGTTATGAGCAATGATGATAACCTTTGAGGAACTCAAAGTAGTCAGGTGTGATTAGTGTATAGTGGATATGCCAGATGGAGTTTTGACAAGAGGGTCAAAATCTTTATAACATACTAAGAAGTTTGAGCTTCTGTCTGTGGGAGATGGGAGATACCAAAGGGTTCCCCAAGATCTAAAGAACACCAACTTCTTATAGGTAGCGTCCTCACATAATGTATCGTCCACACTGAGATGCTTTGGGGAGTGAAAACAGGCACTAACCATCGGGACTCTGGGATGACAGGCGTAAATCCAGACTGTTTAGGGCAACTGAGGATGTATGGTCACCCTCCTCCAAAACTCTGCTATTTGTTCTCTTTTTATTTTAGAGCCGGGGTTTCACCATGTTACCCAGGCTGGCCTTGAACTCCTGAGCTCAAGTGATCCGCCCACCCCAGCCTCCCAAAGTGTTGATATTACAGGCGTGAGCCACCATGCCCAGCCAATAGTTTTTTCTATGTTCCCTTTGAGCTTTTCAAATGCTGCTCCCAACATTGGACTTGTATTACTGTGTATAATTGGTAAAGCTTTTTAAAATTAATTAATTTTTTTAAGGCTGGCGTCTTTCCAGATTTAGAATTTTTACAACTTGAAAGGATTGGGGCTGGGCGCGGTGGCTCAAGCCTGTAATCCCAGCACTTTGGGAGGCCGAGGCGGGTGGATCACGAGGTCAAGAG
>NW_016107625.1:1299499-1316877 GCF_001604975.1 Cebus imitator | reverse complement strand
AAAAAAAAAAAAAAAAAAGAACTTGAAAGGATCCCTAAAATTATATCATCCAAATCCCTCATCTTACAAATGAAGAGACTGAGGCCCCCAAGTTAATTGAGAATTTCAGGTCTTAGCTCATGATCCAAGCCAGGATCCAGGTTTCCTGACTTCCACTGAGGTACTGTTTTTATTGCCTCTGCCTTGTTCAGTCCCATCCATACTTTCCATCATCTTCTTTTTTGGGAACATCAGCATGTATTTATGTGGCTAGCCAGGATTAGGTGTAAACATTGTGGTTGTGAAGGTGACTGGTTCTCACAGAAAGAGTTTCCTTGAATAGGTCTTCTTATAACCAATTGGTAATCTCCCTCCCTAATGAAACCTTGAAAAAAGTCATCTGAAACTGAATTGCTTGTACATTATTAGCATCAGATGTGGTAGATTTCACATATATTAACATCCTGTTAGCTTTCTTGACAACAGCATTGTATTACTATTTTTTATTCCACTTGGTTTTTATATCAAGTTTGTGTGTGCGGTCTCTCTCTCTCTCTGTCTCTCTCTCTCTCTCTCTCTCTCTGTGTGTGTGTGTGTGTGTTCACTGAGGCAGGGCACCTCTGGAATCTACTCTTCACTCTGACATGAACTCTCTGGGTGATTCTGGGCAATTTACTTTCCCTGAGTGTTAATTTTTCTGTAGGATGAAGTTGACCAATTTGATTTCCAAGATTACTTAGGATTCTTTTTATTCTATAAATAAAATTGTAAGGACAGTAACTACTGTGGATCAACCATATAGGGCTTTCTAGAGGAAAACTTGAAATGGGATTGGGACAAAAATAAGGGACTATGATTCTTTGTCTAAACGGTGCATCCCACCTTCTTTTTATTTTTTAAGGCTAGTCGAGTAGAACAGTGGGAATGGAGAAAGAACAAAGAGATCTGTAATTGGTTATGATCAATTAGTTGTGCACCTCCCTGCACTGGGTCCAGCCATTACCTTCTCTAATAATAAGCTTTTAGATGCCCTATCCCTCATTAAAAGGAGTGGCGAGTGTATAAAGGATCATCTCAAAGAGATGAATTTGGGGACTTTACTTTCCTGTGGAGAACCATGTGGCAGGAAGAGAAGACTTCCCAATTTGTCCTGTTGGTAGGGGCAAGGAGTGGATACAGAGTCTCTTATTTGCTGGCCACAGGTGACCAGCTACACATTCTGTTACTCTGAAGAGAAATTAAAGCTTCCCCAAGTCTCCTGAGGTCCCAGTGGCATCCCTGTGAAGGCCTCTTTGAGGAAGAACCTGAGAGAATATTCATGAGAGCCTCGATTGTTTGGCCCCGCCAGTAGGCTGCTTGGCACCAGGGGTGGTGGCCAGGAGAGAGCCCTTGCAAAAGTCCCACAGTGCTTCCCAGACCCCACACCCTGGGCTTGGGTCAAAATAGAAAACAACTTTCAAACACCAGCTCTTTATACCCTTTTGTTGCCCATCTCCATTCAAATATTTTTTCTCAGAAGAAACATTTAAACAGAAACCGAAACCAAAAATACCACATGAACCTAACAGAGTTTCTTTTGAAATGCGGACAGAAGAACCAGAATATGAAGCTTTTATTTTAGCTCTGTCAAGAGTGATTCAGGTCTTGTCTGGCTGAGACTCTTGTTCATCCAAATATGAATATTGGAAATTCATTTACTTTTCCTGGCCATAGTAGGTAATAAATGATGCAAATATTCGTTAAATGAATTGTGGTGACCAATGCGAATCACTGTTGCCTACGGGCTGAGAGTTTAGATTTGGAGTAAGATAGGGCAGAGTTTGAAGTTCAAATCCTGGCTCTTTGCTTATGAATTCCATAATCCTGAATAACTGACTTAACCTCTCTGAGGCTTAGTTTCAGAATTAATAAAGTAAGAATTATAGGCCCTTTCTCAAGTGGTTGTGAGCCTTAGATGAACAGTTTTATGTAAAGCACATATATGTGGCTTACAGAAAACACTTAATGGTAGCAAGTATTATGATTACTCTTAGGTTCTGTCCTCATGAGCACTCCCCTCCTTTCTCTTTCTTTTGATACATCCACATCCATTCACATCTACCTACACATGAGGTCTATGTATGATTTGATGTTTGAGATGATGCTTCATTTCTATGACATAGTATGAAGTTACTATCGTGTTCTAGCAGTTATTGGCTTGAATCATACCCTGTAAATTTTCATCTCAAATGGATGGCCTTTGCTTTTACTGCAGCTTTGCCTATGCCCTACTTGTTGAGCCTCAGGCATATTTATGAAAAATCCTATTAGCATCCCGGGAAATGCCAATAATTTTGACCTGCTAACTCCCCAGAGAAGGTTAAATGGTGTTGACTATTAAAATGAACTTTGGAATGGAATAGGGCACTTTGTTAATATCTGTAAGAAAGTCATGAACTCCCTCAGATGGATCTGCAGTACCAAGACACAGCTGAAAGCTGAGGCATCATCTAGGGCCAGTGGTCTCTAAACGTTTTGGCCTCAGGGATCAGTTTCATGGAAGACAATTTTTCCACAGATGGATCGGAGGAGAGGGGATGGTTTCTGGATGAAAATGTTCCACCTCAGATCATCAGGCATTAGACTCTTATAAGAAGCTTGCAACCTAGATCCCTTGGATGTGCAATTCACAACGGGATTCATACTTCTATGAGAATCTAATGCCACCACTGATCTGACAGGAGGCAGAGCTCAAGAAGTAATGCTTGCTCATCTGCTGTTCACCTCCTGCTATGCAGCCTGATTCCTAACAGGCCACAGACTGCTACAGGTCCATGGCCTGGGGGTTTGGAACCCCTGATGACTAGGGTACCATTCTGTTTCCTTTGGATCAGCAGTGAAGGACCATGTCTGGCATGTATGGAAGAAATGGCAAATGTTTGGGGTCATGAGACCTGATTGCTATTCTCTAACCAGTCCTAACTTCACAGTGTGACCATTTATGAATTCTTTAGGATTCATCATTATTTACTTAGGAAGAAAATGATATTTATTAATAACTCCTAATCTCTCACTGCTGCCTCATGAATCACTGTGGAGAATCATCATAGCTGTTCCATGAATGCCAGGGCATTATCTTACTTCCCTGCACGTAGAACAGGGCCTGACACTCGATTTTTTTTGTTTTGTTTTGTTTTGTTTTTTTGAGACAGCATCTTACTCTGTTGCCCAGGCTGGAGTGCAATGGCACAATCTTGGCTCACTGCAACCTTTACCTCCCAGGTTCAAGCAATTCTCCTGCCTCAGCCTTCCAAGTAGCTGGGATTACAGGTACCTGCCACCACACCAGGCTAATTTTTTGTGTCTTTAGTAGAGACAGGGTTTTACTGTGATTGGCCAGGCTGGTCTTGAACTCATGACCTCACGTGATCCACCCATTTCAGCTTCCCAAAGTGCTGGGATTATAGGCATGAGCCACCACGCCTGGCCAATATTTGTTGAATGACTACATGAAATATACCTCTTGTTCCGGATTGGGAGTTTTATAGATTGCCTAGTTAAAATAGTAACATACAGGTAGCCTAAAACTCAATGTGATTTAATAATGTGTCCCATTCAAAGGGATATTTGCCATAAGATTGTTATAATGAAGGAGCTGTAACTCCCGCCTCTCAGGACTTTAAGGCTAAGTTTCAGTGCAAGCTTGTTAATAATAGTTTATTTTGTCCATAAACATGCATTGAAATCTTCTAGACTTTCTGTTAATGAGTATGGCTGCAAAGATCAACAAAAATATGTATCCTGCTTTCAAGAAGCCCTCATTATAGTAGATAATGACAGATAATTTAAATAAGTGCAATATAATATGGTAAATACAACATAATATGATAAAATAGGCAAAGTGCTATGCGAATGCTGTATTCTCACCAGGCGATGTCTGAAAAAGACTTCAAGATGAAATTGACATTGGAATTTCATCTCAGATGATGTATAGAAGTTTTCCAGGTGAGCCTAGGCCAAGAAATTATTTCTTTTTTTTTTTTTCTTTTTTGAGGTTTCAGAATGTCTTCAGGTGATTTTTATTATTGTTATAGCAGTTGAATTCATAGGCAGCTGTTTCATCTGGAAATATATAGTTCTATTTTCAGAGGTTTACAGTCTTTGCAACTTGAAGCATCATTTCTAATTCCATGATATAGATTGAAAAACTGAGAATGAACATGGGATGCACACACATGAATTGCCAAATTTAGCCAATAAGTATAATTGCATGGGATGTACTTATGCTAAAAAAAACCCCAATAATTTCTTTTTATCTGAAATTAAATTTTAACTGAGAATCTTGTATTTTATCTGGCAAGTGTAACACACACACACACACACACACACACACACGCAGACACAAACACTATTGGCTATTGTCTGGGAAATACAGCATTTTAGATGGCAATCAATTCTATATTACACGGATTTTCTTTGTCTTATAGGCTTCCACATTATCCTGGAGTTCAATTTAACCACACAAGAAGTTTCACTTAATTACTATTTTGGCATTTTATTTTGAGTTGCCTTGAAATAAAGGATTGTATTCAGTTTATAGAATCTTGTATTTGTTTCTCAGAAATCATGCTTGCTTATGAACAAGTAATGCTGTATACTTCTATGTCAAAATTGAATTTTTCTCTTACATAGTCGTTGTCATGTTCTTTAAAAAAAGCATTTTAATGAAATTTGTTTTTCTCACATAATTTTTTTCTTCTGTTGGTACCTTTGATATTTTTTTCTTTGAGGTCTAACTAGAGCCTGTGCCTCTGAGAAGCTACTTTTTATTCATGTATTTTAGCGAAGATGATAGTGTCTAGACTGAATGTGGTCATGGCTTTACTTAAACTCTGGTAGGGCTCCTGCACCCATAGAGGAGTTATTATAATGGTCCAAAGCAAATATGAAGTTCTAGTAGGGTGACACAGCAATAACAGGGTCTTTTTGAAGAAATGGGATTTAATCTGGCATTGGGAGACTGGAAATTCATGGCTTCACTTATTTATCCTGCCCAAGTAGACTTTTGTTGACACAAAGAACACTGCATTTTAAATTGGGTTTTCCATGAGTTCATTCTAAACAGGTATTTCTGTGCTCCAAAAAGCTTCTCATATTTATATTGCAGGCATGAACTCATTCACTCAAGTTATTTTCCTTTCTCTTGGGAGAGAGAAGATAGCCACTTAAAAGCCGAGCCTTAAAGAACATGCAGAAAAGATGGATGAAGTGAATAGTCAAGAAGCTTTTGCTGTAGCCAACAAGTGATTCACCATTTTATGCTGAAGGGACTGGGTTTGCTAACCTTGCCAAGCATGTGGTACTCCTTTGTATATTGGTCCAGTCCAAGAGGAAAGGCCAAGCTATAAATTGAGAAGCTGGAATCAGTGAGTTTCTGAACTAAGGCAAAAGAGGCTGTATTTAGACATTCTTTAAAAAGTGTGTGTGTGTGTGTGTGTGTGTGTGTGTGTGTGTATAAAATGATCAGATGGTAGAGATTAGAGCACTGGCTTTGTTTACTTTGGCAAATTATAATGTTTTAGAGGAAAAGCGAAGATGCTTTAATTAAAAACACTATTTCTGCGGCACCATATGTGTGTTCTAGAGTTACTAGTACATGCGAACTCCTTAGAGTGGAAAAGAATGCTATAGAAACAAAATTTGAGTAGCTATAGCTGTAGTTTGTTATATAGTGAGACAGTAAGATTAATATAATTCCTTAGTGGAATTTCTTAATGCTTTAGTTCAGTCTAAATTAGTACTAATACTTTTAAAGCAAGAAATCACTCTGAAAGCATTTGTAAATTTAAAAAGCATTAAAATTAGAAGCAGAAACAAAAAAATACATTCACTTCCATATATTGCTCTATCTATAACTATTTACTACCATTAAATTATAAAATATTACATGTTCAATTTACTGTCCTTCTACAGTTACTGATTTATAACTTTACTACTAATAGATGCAGCTTTATTACTAGGAAGCTTATTGAGATCATGGGACATTTTGACCCATTGTTTTGATTAGACATTGAGGACATTTTTGTACTATCTTTACAAATATGGATATTTAAATCAGAATTACAGTAACATTGAGTTTTATTGAGAAGACATTTCTGGAATATATATTATTAATTCACTTTAATCCCTTCAACATATAGCACAGTGGAAATATTTCTAGTTTGCTACAGTTTTCAGATTTAACTAAAATGTTCATAAGAATAAAATCTTTGTGTATAAATTACACAATAAAGGCTTAACTTATTGATTAGCTTTTTAACATATCAAATTGCAGTAACTAAAGCATCTACTATTGTGAGTTATTTTTCCTCTCATGTTTACTTTTCCTGGGCCTTATTTTACAGCTAAACTTTATAAAAAAGGTTTGATTCATTTGTGAAGTTCTAATGTGTAATACACTTTATTGTGAGCAGTTTGGCTGTTTTCAATTTTTCCTACTTTTCTTAACTTTTCCTCGGTCAATATTTTTAGTTTTGAGAGTTAATTAAAAAAAATACAGTGATAATAATAATGGTTAACATTTGAGTGCTTACTAATCATCAGGACTCATCAAGTCATACTTTTTCCCAAATTGAGTATAATTTTGAGCAAGAATCTTAATCTTTCTGAATTTCAGCCCCTTCATCTACCAAATACAGAAAATATATTTTTGTGAGGATCATATTGGATAATGAATGTGAAAGCTCTTTTTATAGGAAGTGCCACACAAATGTAAGCTATGAATGTTTTTGCAGCTGCTGCTTATAGAGCAGTGACCCAAATTAAAAAAAAAAAAAAAAAACGTGGAATGCTAAGTAAGAAATGTGATGTAGTGTGGTTGCAAAGGCATTAGCTGTATTCTAATTTCAGATTTGCCACTTACTAGTTGAGATGACATTGTACAATCCACTTAACCTTAACGACGACTTCTTTATCTGTACAACAAAGGATTCACTGCATCAGTGTTTCTCCAGGTGGTCTCAGGACCACCTTGCATTGGAGTCACCTGGGATGCTTGTTAAACAGGCTGATTTTTGGGCCTGAGCCTAGACTATTGAAGCAGAATCTTTGTGTTGGCACTCAGGCATCAGTACTTACATCACACAAACCTCGACAATGACAGTGCGAGGCGTTGCTGGCTTTGGTTTAAATTACATGGCATTCAGCCTGTCCTTGTTCAGTGTTAAAGCCCTTTTCACCTTTTCCACTGAAATGGATACATTTTTGGTACTGTGAGTATCTGTGATTGCCCCAGGCATGTGAGTTTGCACACCTGCTTTATAGGGGAGAGGATCAGAAGGGAAAAGGAAAGGAAGGGAGAGTTAGGGACAAAAAACACAAAATCACTAGTACAAAATTCTTGGTTCTTGAAGAGCTATCAAAGAAAATCGATTCTTTCACACTAAATAGATTTTCCTCTCAAAATATTTGAAACATTCACACTAATTAGTTATATCACCCTAGGAAAATTTGTCACCTGTAAATTAATGTCTGAAAATCACCCAATCTACTAAAAGGTATCTTGAGAAATTATGGGATATCTAAGAATGTTTCCAGTAGGCTTATGGTTTTATATCATTCTGAGAAGAAACCATTTGTATCCCCCAAGAGCGGGGGTGGAGCAACAATGTTTGTTTATTTTTGCATTAACCTAATACAGTTGTATGTGTCTGCATGGAAACTTTTGTAGAAAAAGCATAAATCAATCATTTGCTTGTTCATAGCCTTTAATTTCTTCCTGAGTCAGCGTCGTATCATCTGAAGAGCTTGGGAGTTGGACTCACATGTCCTTGTGTGCAAAAACCCAGTTCTGCTGACATATTAACTGTGTGACCTGGAGCAGTATATTTGACCTTTCTATAGAACTTCTATTTCCATCTGTAACTGGGGAGAGCACTCTCCCCCAAATGGGAGGTTGTTGAGTAAATTAGATTTGTTCAAGTGCTTAGCGTGCTGCCTGGCACATGTTGCAGTGAATGTGATGTTCTCATGCCTTCCCTATGGCTCAAATACATGAAAGGGCCACCTGTGGCCTGCTGTGATTAGTGGTTGGAGCTACCTTCCCAGAATGGTTATTCCTTGAAGTTATCTAGCTTCTTTTGTAGGCCTGTGTAATGATGGTAGCGTGTTCCCATTATCTGCTGGTACAAGGTGAACTGAAGGTTCTATATGGGCATTCCATTCACTGGTTTGTGTATTTATCCGTAAATTCATCCTTTAATCATTCATTCAGTTAATGAATCTAGAATCTCAGCAGGATTCTGTAGACTGTCATCTATCAGGATTATGAAATGATCAGGACTATGATGTTCATAGAGTCTTCCAAAGCCAGGCTTGAATTGTCTATATGGTAGCAATGATAAATGATTTTCCAGCATATTATTTATATATCATATATATGGTATATAAAATTAAATATATATTATGTCATGTGTCATATATCTATATCTATCCAAAATCTTGAGAAAAAACTATATTTTTGTGTGCCATCCACTGAGCCTGTTTGTCTCCTTGGGTGCCATAAAGAGCACTGCAACTATATACAAACCAATTCAGCTTGGTGGCGTATTGCCTATTGTGTAATGGGAAAACAAAGAGCAAAGTGTATAATCCCTCTTCACTTACAAATATGACTAAAATACAGGGAGAATAGGAGTCAGATTCATGGCAGATGTAATTATGAAGCAAATATGGCCATGACATGCTACTGTCTACAGTCTGGTAGGAAGGATGCCACATATACATAGATAACTATTGAGAAGGCAACAGGGGACAAAAGTACCATTAAAGAAGTACAAATAAAGCCGTGTGAAAATTGAGAGTATCTTGTTGGTAGTAAAATCAGGAAAGCTTTATATAAATGAATTTTATGACACGGGTGTTAACGTGTAGGTGATGTTTAGGGAATGTAGTATTACATTTACCTTGTTAAGTACTGAATCTTATTTTAATCACATTTCCTCTTATTATTATTATTTTTTAAGAGATAGTATAATGCTTTGTTGCTCAGGCTAGAGTTGAACTTATGGCCTTTAGTGATCCTACTGCCTCAGCCTCCTGAATAGCTAGAACTACAGGTGCATGCCACCACACCCAGCTTACTCTTTTTTTGATTAGCAAACTAATGCATATTCATTGAGGAAAAAAATCATTTAGAATTTTACCTTTCATAGTTAACCAAAATATTAAATTCAATATACTGTTTCTTTCTAGTCCTTTGCTAATTAATAGCTTACAATTCAATTCATACAATACATACAATTTCATAGATTCTTTAAAAGACTGTCTTGAGCATTTTATTATGCCATTAAGTAACCTCTGAAAGTGTGATTTTTCTACTCAAAGTTCAGTACATTCATATGTTTAAAATATATAATCATTGGACATTTAAGTTTTCTTTTTTTTTTGCTATTATAACATTAGTGTAAATATCTCTTATGATTCCTTCCTCACAGAGTAATGAATCTTAGGGACTTATTGTTAAATGTTCTTTGGAAAGTTTGTGCGAATTTATACTCTTACCACAAGGGGATTGGGAGTATTTTGTCACATTCATGCCAGTATTGGATTTTTTAAAATGGCACTATGTTACAACCATTTATGTTATTTTTATTCATGATTATAAACATTAGCAAACCTAGAAAAGTGATGGAAACTTTTCAAGGATTTAGAAACTTAGAATAAACAAAAATAGGAATGCATTTGGCCACATATAAATATATGTACTCCTTTGAAGTACTTTGTTCCATGTGAAAATCTAGTGTATATTTACTTCTTTAGAAACCTAAAGACTTAACAGCTGAACAGTACAGCATGGTGATTAACAGTGTTACTTTTGAAGTCCAACTTCCTGGATTCTAATCCTGACACTACTGCATACCAGCAGAGTCCACTTGAGCAATGTATCCAATTGCTGCAAGCTTCAGTTTCCTTGTCTGTTAAATGAGAGATAAAGAAGAAATAGTAAAACCTCAAAGGTTAAGTAAGATTATTACACAGATGCTTCTTGACTTACAGTGGGGTTACATCTTGATAAACCCATCATAAATTGAAAATATTATAAGTCGAAAATGCACTTAATACACTTAACTCTGAACACCATCACTTAGCCTAGCCTACCTTAAACATGCTCAGAACACTGACATTAGCCTAGAGTTCGGCAAAATCATCTAACACAAAGCCTGTTGTGTAATAAAGCCTTGAATATCTCATTGATTTATTGAATACTGAAATGAAAGTGAAAAACAATGATTGTATGGGTTCCCGAAAGTACAGTTTCTACGGAATGCGTGTATCACTTTCACACTGTTGTAAGGTCAAACCATTTTAAGTCAGGGACCGTCTATATAAGATGTCAAGTATATAAGTACTTGGTAGGTACTGTTATAAAATACATGATACATAGCTTATTTTCTTCAGATTATCATATTATCATGCTGAAACCTAAAGTCCCTGAGTTTTGTGGGAGACCTTTATTATGTCTTGAGCAGGGCCAGGCTACAAGGGTAAGGGCCCATCATGTTTCTGGGACTCAGTGGGACAAGTTTCCCTTGTGTTGAGTGGTGCGGCCATGTCAAAGTATCCTAGAAAATCTTGAAAACAGATATGCAACTCACTTCTGAGATCCTTTATTTTTCTATCTTCCCTAGACAACTTATAATCACTAAGTAATGTTCCCACGACTTCTCAGTTCAGTGCTCATACTGTCTCAGGTTTTTTACAGTGCCCCAAAGCTAAAAGAAATACCTAACAGTTTCATTTATTAAATCAGTTACTTCAACTTAGTAAGTATATAAATTAGTAGTCATTTTGTAAAACAGAACCATATAAATAGAATTATTTTTATCTAACTCTTAATATTTACTGAGGGATGTATGCACCTGTTGGGCACTGCACAACTTCTCAAAACTTGAATCTAGATTGGAAACCACCATCTTTATTTTCTGTTCCACACTGAGCTTTATGTTTACACTTCATTTTTATTATAGCAGATATTCTATTGCAAAGACATGATGTCATTGAAAGGAATGTAATGCCATCTAATGTTGAAGCGCTGAACTACTTCATGCTAGTAGTTCAGAGGGTGTCTGACAGATGCTGTTGAGTGTTAGTTGCGCTCAAATTAAAAATAGCTAGTAGTGTTCCTCTGAATTCACTGTGGCACCTCAAGGTGCCTTGGGGCACAGTTTGGGAACCAAAGCCCTACTGTATCTCTGATTTCTGGCTTTACTTCAGTTTTGTTTTCTTTTGTCTCACTGACTCTTGTTCTTCCCGAGTTCCTACTTTTATTTCTTGGTCCTAGCTCTCTGGTTACTTTCTCTGTTGCTCAGGGCTGTTCTCTGCATAGTCACCATCAAGCAGCAGCAGCTTCTGCAGCTTCTGACCTTTGCAGACCTAGATGCAGCCCTGGAGGCTCTGATGTGGTTTGGAAGCTGGCTGTAGGTCAGTTGATGTGTTCTAAATTCTACAGGACTTCTTCAGTTCACAACTCCAGGGAGCATTACGTCCATCATAACCTGCCCTAACGGCAGTACCTTTCATGTGGCTGGCCATTAGGTTCTGTGTGTGGCGGTCTCCCTGCAATGTGGGTGGGCTTGTCCTCCACATCAGGTCTCCTAGCTCACTAGGAACACTCCCTGCTTTATAACAACAAAGACCACCTGTATGCCGAGACCACATCTCATCGCTCCTTTTCTTGGAATATCGGCCCAGAAAATGTATTTCAAATAGTGGAGTGGTTAATTGTGGACTCTGGTTTAATCTGCTTAATTTTTTTTTTAATCACAGGTTTATCACTTTTAACTTCCTGAAACTGCAGATTCCTCTTCTGTAAAATAGAGATAATTGGTTTTCCTTCATGTGAGAATCAGATGAGAAGTTATGTGATGCTCCTTAGATCACAGCTCACTGCAGCCTCAACCTCCTGGGCTCAAGCCATCCTCCCACCTCAGCCTGTCTGTTTCTTGTTTTGCTTTTATTTATTTATTTTTTTGACAGGGTTTTGCTCTGTCACACAGGCTGGAGTGCCTTAATGATCATAGCTCACTGCAGCCTCAAACTCCTGGCTCAAGGGATTCTCCCACTTTACCCTCCTGAGCAGCTAGGACTATAGGCAAGTGCCACCACATCTGGGTAATTAAAATTTTTGTTGTTGTTGTTGAGATAGGGTCTCATTATGTTTCCTAGGCTGGTCCAGGACTCCTGGCCTCAAGCATTCCTCCCACCTCAGTCTCCCAAAGTACTGAGAATATAAGCATCGGTCACTGTCCCTGGCCATATTTGGTTTATGTATACTACAATACTGTATCTTTGTAGATGTAGGATCTGTGATGATTTTTATAAAATTATAGTTATGATAGTTCAGATAGTGTTTTACGTATTTTAGACATGATAAAACAGACTCAGAGAGATTATGTGAATTGCTGAAGGAAATTCAGTATTTGATAGACCCCTTACCCTAACCTAGGATTGTAGTTCCAGTGCTGGTGCTCATTACTTGCTATTTTGCTGACTTTAGTATTTCAAAAGCTAAAAACAAAAGAAGAAGAAAAGAAAAAAAAAGGAAAAGAAGATAGCTATTCTCTGATTTTTTTTAAACAATGAAAATGTGCTGTTTCTGTGTGTTAGTATATGTAAGTACTAGAATGGTTTTAATTAGTGCATAAAAACCACAACAGTTGAAAAAAATTGCCAATGCTTTCTCATTAGAAATAATTAGATAAATTGCGTATCAACTTTACTTGAACTATGCATCCAAAGCATTGTATTCATCACTCAGAAAAGTATAATACAAGCATTGGTAAGTTTGATTTCCAATTGATAGAAAAATGCTTCAGAAAAAGAGTCAAATATTCTCTTCCCCTCATTCTCCACTTTTCCAAATGTTCAGATACCTAATACCCATGCTAGAGCTGTTGCTGCCTAACCACCTTCTGGGCACAGTGGCATGGAAATACATCATCAGGGTTTAATTTTGTACAGAGCAGAGAGAACATGCTTATTATGGAATCAAGTCTCAGCTGAATAGCCTGGCCTTAGGCTGTGTTTTAATCTCAGTGTTAAAATGGAAATGAAACATTGCCTCCTCCTTTGAGGTCTATACAAAGTTTGCTGATTCTGTGCTCGTTTGGTGATTTTCATGCCCAAGTAGGTGAGGGGAGAATAACTACGTACATAGAAATGCAGCTTTGAGGTTGAAGGCATTGACGTGTGTGTGCTGAGTCACTATGACAATCTAAAGAGGACTCTGTTGGCCAATTAGAACATTGTGGAAGTTACAGGCTGTCTGGGTTAAACATTTTCTGGTTTATTGGAGGCAGATTTCTTTGGGCAAGCAAGCATTGAAACCCCCACAATGATATCATATGATGGTTCTCCAGCAAAGCATTTTGGATATGGTGACAGCTGCTTTAGTTTAAGTATCTGGAACATCTAATGTGGGAGAACTTGGCTAAGTGATGTGAGAAGTAAAGAGAGGAGTCTGAAGTTTCCATGACACTTTTTTTTTCTGTTTAGTTGATTAAAAGGCAATTCCCATGCAAATTGTCTCCGTCTATTCATTTTCTGTGGGACATAACAAATTGTCACAAACTTGGTGGTTTAAAACACACCCATGAATTATCTCTCCATTTTGTAGGTTAGAAGTCCAGGCAGCTTACGTGGGTTCTGTGCTCAGGGTCTCACAAGCTCAGTTGGGTTGCATTCTCATGTAGAGGCCCGGCTAGGGACGGATCTGCTTCCAAGTTCTTTAGGTTGCTGGTAGAATTCATTTCCTTGTGGCTGTAGAATTCATGGCAACTTGTGTCTTCAAGGCCAGCAATAGAGAGAGAGAAAAAAAAATCTCTACTTCTTCCAGTCTCTGGCCTCTGTGAGAGCTCACTTAAATAAGTCCAGCTGACCCAGGATAATCTCCCTCTTGATCAATTTATTGTCAATTTAATTACATCTGCAGAACTCCTTGACTTTTGCTATTTAACAGAACCTAATCAAGGGAGTGGCATCCTATAACCATTGCCATATTCTGTGGTTAGACTGGAGTTACAGGTTCTGCTCATACACCGGGGAGAGGGGACTACACAAGAGTGTGACTCATTTCGGGGCATCGTAGGGTGTGTTCACCAGAGATGTACCATTTTGAGTACAGATGGAAAAAAAATTAGCTTTTTAAAAATGCTGTTTTAAAGGAATTGATGTTATTAGGTTGAAGACTAAAGAATGGAATATTATGTATTTAAATGTATGCTTATTTTTTTAAAAAGTTGTGCCAGGAATATTAGTCGTCTCTTAAAGAATGTATCCTCTAGCACTTCATTTTTCAATTTTCCTCTTTAAATTTTGGCTACAGAGACATTACTCTTCTTTGAGTCTCAGATCTCTTTACCTATTCCTTCACTTTCACCTCCTTCATCCCTTCTGTTTGTTTTTGAAATGACACATTTCTAACCTGACAGTTCCTTCTGTCCACTCACCTCAAGGAGGCTAGAAGTCTCATACCCAGACCACTTACTTCCTGAACACAGTAACATGGAAACACGTAATCATGATGTAATTATATCCCTACAGATAAGCCAGCAGCTTTGTTGGGTTCAGGTTGTAATCTGAGTGTCTGCAGAATGGCCTGTGGGTGAAAGACCTTAGATTGTTTCCATCTCACTGTTAAAACATAAAAATTTATTTTCTTTTTGGTATAGGAAACATGCTGATTTTATACCTGTTGGGTAGTTTTTCTGTCCAATAGGAGTATTGCTTAAATAATCTTACAGAGGTGTGCAGAGTATGTGCCTGTTTATTTGTACTTAATGTTTTATTAAAAAGAGGATTTGGCTGGGTGCAGTGGCTCACACCCATAATCAGCACTTTGGGAAGCCAAAGTGGATGAATTGCTTGAGTTCAGGAGTTCGAGACCAGCCCGGATGACATGGAAAAACCCTATCTCTGCAAAAACAAAACCAAAAACAAAAACAAAAGTTAGGCGGTTGTGGACGTACATGCCTGTTGTCCCAGCTACTTGGAAGGCTGAGTTGGAAGGATAGCCTGAACCCTGGAGATGGAGGCTACAGTGAGCCACGATTGTGCCACTGTACTACAGCCTGGGTGGCAGAGCGAGATGCTGTCTCAAAACAAAGTATTTAAGAGAGCTTAAAAACATGCATTCAGTTCAGAGGACAAAGTTGAGTCAAAAATAAGCAGAAAAAAAAAAAAAGGGAAAGAGAAAAAGAAATCTAAGAAACTGACATGGAGTCAGGTAAAGATGTATTTTCTAGCAGTTAATGCAGATGTAAAACACAATAAGGTTCATGATTTGGTGCCCATAAAGTAAAATCAGAAGAAATAACTCTTCTAAGTACTGAGTCCAAAGGGGCGTTTCTCATGTGGTTATTGCTGTGTGATGGATGCCTCAGCTATGATGTGATGTTCTGGACAGCTTAACATTCTTTATGGCACACAGTACCACGTCCCATAAAGTTGTGCTATAAAAAATATAGCCCAATCATGTGGCTTTCTAATATGTTGGTTGGCTCTCTCAAGAATCAGGTTTAGCATAGTGTTTCTTAGTCCTATTAAAAACTTATTGCCCTGCCCCGGAAAAGCTTAAGAACTTTTTTAAAAATTATTTTTGAGTTGGAGTTTCACTCTTGTTGCCCAGGCCGGAGTGCAATGGCACAATCTCAGCTCACTGAAGTCTCCACCTCCTGGGTCCAAGTGATTCTCCTTCCTCAGTCTCCCAAGTAGCTGCAATTACAGGCATGCGCCACCATGCCTGGCCAATTTTTGTTTATATTTTTAGTAGAGGCGGAGTTTCACCATGTTGGCCAGGCTGGTCTTGAACTCCTGACCTCAGGTGATCCACCTGCCTCAGCCTCCCAAAGTGCTGGGATTACAGGCGTGAGCCTCCATGCCCAGCCAAGAACATTTTAAAGTTTTGTTTTTCATACCTTAGCTTATATTTGAAAAGTTGTTTTATCTTCCAGCTACAAAGTTGTTATAATATTGACAGTGTACATACCTAGAACTAGTTATTTTGCTGTATCTGCCCTCAACAGCCTTAAAAAAAAAAAAGAATGTATTTTGGCCTATCCAAAATAATGGATTATATGCTTCTGCATGCATTTTAGGTTACAGTTATTTTTTCCAACTTTTAAAAATATTATCTTTATTGGTAACATCTGGATATACCTTTTTTATAATTTCCAGTTAAAGTCAGTGGAGTTTTTTTGGGGGGAGTGCTTGGGAGTAATTAGCATTCTCTAGAGAAAATTGGGAAAATTTAAAAAGACATCTGCCTCATTAGAAGACTGTTCCACCTCAGCTGCAAGAAAGAAGAAAAAAAAATAATCATGGCCAACCCAAGGGTCTCTGCATAATAATAATAATGGTCTTCCTAAGGAGGGTCTGAGTAATCCAGGCCACCTGGGTCTGAGTCAAAACCTGCATGCAATACTTATTATTCACTACTTTATTTCTGACTATAAAAGCAAATAGTATCCTATGTCAATGTTTTAGAGTATACAGAATCATTTCAATAAGGATATAAAAGTGATTTTGAACTTCACCACCATTTTGACATACTTCCCTCCAGTGTGTTTTTTCTTGTGCCAATATTGCATTGTGCTGGAGCTAAGGCCTCTGGAAGCATCCAGATCTAGAGTAAGATCCCAGCTCCATCATTCTTAGCTGTATTGCCCAGAGAAGTTTCTTGACCTCTTTGAACCTCCATTTCCTCATTTGTAAAATAGAGACAGTCTTATCTCATAAGGTTATTGCCAAGGACTACATGAGAAAGTATATTCAATGAGCTTATTAGCACAGTGCAAATTATAGGACAGGCCTCAGTAGATACTAGCTATTGCATGCTTATATGTGTGTACACATCCATTTAAATGTGTATAGTAGTGTTACGTAATTGATATCATACTCAAGTTTCTTTTGTCCTTTAAACATCTGTCTAACATTTTACCATAGGTTATATCATTCTATATTTACCTGTTTGATATTAGTCATTTATGTTGTTATTACCATGATTTTCAAATTTATAATTTGATAATTTATTATTGACAAACACTCAGGAGTAAGCAAGAGAGGTAAAAGAGGGCAAACTTGTTCAATTTTTCTTCTTAGGGAAGTCAGTGTCTTATTTTTGATGATAATAAATATGGAAAAATAGCTAAAATATGGATCTAAGGAATTTAAACCATTCATATCCATTTATGTCATTGTAATTTCAGAAATTTATTCTAAGAAAAAATGTGTATATACAAATATATGATTGGTTATATGTGTACATACACATATGGACATATGTATGTATATACACATATACACATTTTGCATAAGATGTTCACAGGTGGGATTCTGGAGATGGAATTATAGACACTTTTTTT